>NC_139022.1:168641677-168813879 GCF_964662115.1 Mustela nivalis
CTTCCAGACTCCAGGTTGAAGCTGGGGCATTTATATAGGGTCCATATTGAAACCACATTCTAAAATGTGAAGTTTTTATTTCAAAACATATTAACAAAGTAAAATATGAAAAAAGGGCATAATTGTAAGGGCCTCCTTTTTGGACGGCCAGCAGAAAAGACAACACTGAAATCACGAGACAATGAATAGGAAGAAAAAAAAGCCATTTTTCGAAGCACTGATGTTATTTACCACCAAACATACAAAAGCTAACATGGACCCAGTTCACAACTGGAGTCACGGAATTCCCCAAAGTGCTTTCATAAATACAGAAGTTTCCAATCATGTTCCTTCTCCCTTTCTTTTGCCCAAAATCTCATTTCTAAAACTGGCATTCTCTTTCTCTCTCCATATGCCCATTCTTCTCCAAACCACATCTTCAAAAACAATACAACAAAGCTATAACAGTATTTTTTGTTTTAGAGTTTTTTACAAAACCCTATTTCATTAAATTCTTGATTGAGATATCTTACCAGTCTGTCTAGAAAGTCACTGCAATTTGATTAAAATATTTGTACATATACATATATTAGGAATGTATTAGGGCTATTGAGAAGACAATATTAAATTATGGCAACTTTTTTATAATTAGCATTTTTTTCATAGGGAACTTCTGTTCCTGGTCCTAATGATGCCTGTGTCTCACTAGTTCTATACTAAATTTTAGTCCAAGGAATCTTTTTGATGCTACATTGACTGGACTGAAGTCATTTATTTTTCCTTTTCAAATTCCAAATCAAAGTACCAAATACCATGAAGATAAATACTGGGCGGTGAGATTGCATTTGAAGAACCAGGAGGGGGCACAGAGCAGTGACATGTAGGACGAACTTGAGGTGACTCCCTCTGCATAGCTTCTGGTCCTCCTCCAAGGGCAGCACCTTGGTGTTATGAGTCAACAACAGATGAAAGACATCCCTGAGAAAGAGCAAAGTGCTTGAAGCCACATCTAGAGAGCTATCAAGACACATTGGCATTTTTTTTAACAGGAAGAATAGTTTTTAATTGAAAAGAAAGTCATAATAAAACAATTCTTTCAGTTTGGGAGAAATATGTTTGAAATCCTCTCAACTATTAAAATGTCAAAGTTTCACCAACATCTAGATTGTTGAGAATTAGACATACTATGGATATTTATTGAGTCTTCTAGAGTTCTATAGAGTTCTATAGAATAGAACATTCTGTAGAATATTCTGATTAATACATGTCCAAAAAACTTCCTTGCTAAATTGTTGTGGTCATACTCTTTGGCAGACTTCACAGATAGGATATCCACTGGCCAGATCCAGCCTTCACGGGTGTCTTATCTGACGTGCACCATGTTAGAAACAATTGAGAGATTTCATCCCCAAGGATATATTCCTGTATTCAGCAAATACTTACTGAGTACCTTCATATGCCAAGCTCAGTACCAGAGGCTAAAAAATACTATAATGAAAAAAGACATGATCCTTGTTCTTGTGAGTAGTACAATCAAGAAAGGGAGACAGATAATCCAATAAGCAGTAAAAAAAAAAAGGTATGGTCAACATTATGACAAAGTAAATGGCACTGCTTTATGTGCAAAATACCAAGTACGGATTGAGTGTTTACAATGCACTAGGAACGGGATCGTGCACTGTACCACATGCCATGATCACAGCGATCCTGGGAAGGACGACAATCCTATCATCTCCATATTTCAGAGGAGCATTCTGAAGTCCAAAAAGCTTTGGGAATTTGTCCAGTCTCATAAAAAGTTACCTTTTGAATTCAATACTTTGATTTATCTCTTCTGGATTATATTCTCAAGTCATTTATTTCAGGAAAGGACCACAGATAGTTTCATGGCAACAATGAATTATTTATATCCTAGTGGGGATATTAAGCTATTTCTAATATGTTTTTCTTATTTTAATCCATGAATAGAGCATTCATAATATAATGTAATGGAGGTCGACTTCAAAGTCAGTTAGCCTTCAATTGGTATTTGAATTCTGTCACTTTCTAGTTTTGGGGCCATGGCAGACATCATGTTGGTCCACACGGCCTTCACACTGTGTGTTATAACCATAATTATGTTAGGCTGCATGCCAAAAAAGATTTTGCAGATGTAATTAAAGTTCAAAGCCAGTTGACCTTAAGATACAGAAATTGTCTTGGGCTTTCCTCGGTCTCACTGGCTTATGGAGTACCTGATATTTGCTAGGCACTGCCTTGGGCATTTGGTAAATTCTGATGATGATTAACTCTTAATGAGAAAGGCACTTTGGGGGCACCTGGCTCAGTGGGTTAAGCCTCTGCCTTCAGCCCAGGTCATGATCTCAGGGTCCTGAGATCAAGCCCTGCATCCAGCTTTAGGCTCAGCGGGGAGCCTGCTTCCCCCGTCTCTCCCTGTCTGCCTCTCTGCCTCCTTGTGATCTCTCTCTCTCTGTCTGTCAAACAAATATATAAAATCTTTAAAAAAAAAAAAAAAAAAGAAAGGCACTTTGATAATATAAAATTACTTGTAAATATTAATGCCAAAATTTGAGTTTCATAACCCATGATTCTCTATTCCCTGACCAACACCAAGATGGATCCAGCCAAAGTCCATTCTTTATGTGCCCACTGGGCATCAATGTGCATGATCTTACCTGAACCCATCTTGTTTCTCTGGATGCAGGAAACTTTTTCTTACTGCTTCTTCTCACTCTGATGCCATTCATTTACACATCTCTGATCTGGTACCCTGGGACTACAGTGTTGGAAGATAATGTTATAAGCACCAAAAAAACACCTCATGGTTATGAGCTATGTATATTTATATTTGGCATTGTAATTTAGCAGTAAATCGCATCTAGTCCTTTTGGGGAAAGGGATTAACTGTATGAATCATCAATTAACTTTCCATTCCAAGTCAAAAAAAAAAAAAAAAACGAGTTATACATGTCGAAATAGACCAAATACACTAGATTTGTTAAAATAGGACATCTACCAAGTTAGAAAATAGTCTCTGTCTTAAGGAAAGCAAGGACAAAAATGAAAGCTTTTGCACAACAAAGGAAACAGTCAACAAAACCAAAAGACAACTGACAGAATGGGAGAGGATATTTGCAAATGACATATCAGATAAAGGGCTTGTATCCAAAATTTTTAAAGAACTTATCAAACTCAGCACCCAAAGAACAAATAATCCAATCAAGCCATGGTCAGAAGAACTGAAATGACATTTCTGCAAAGAAGACATGGCCAACAGACACATGGAAAAGTGTTCAACATTACTCGGCATCAGGGAAATACAAATCAAAACTACAGTGAGGTACCACCTCACACCAGTCAGAATGGCTAAAATTAACTGGTCAGGAAAGGACAGATGTTGGTGAGGATGTGGAGAAAGGGGAACCCTCCTTCACTGTTGGTTGGAATGCAAGCTGGTGTAGCCACTCTGGAAAACAGTATGGAGAGTCCTCAAAAAGTTGAAAATAGAGCTATCCTATGACCCAGCAATCACACTACTGGGTCTTTACCCTAAAGATACAGATGTCGTGAACGGAAGGGCACATGCACCTGAATGTTTATAGCAACAATGTCCACAATAGCCAAACTATGGAAAGAATCTAGATTCCATCAACAAATGAATGGAGAAAGATTGAGATAGATATATACACACACACACAGACATACAATGGAATACTATGCAGCCATCAAAAAACCCAAAATCTTGTCATTTGCAACAATGTGGATGGAACTAGAGAGTATTATGCTAAGTGAAATAACTCAGTCAGACAAAGACAATTATCATACGATCTCTCCAGTATGAGGAATTTGAGAGTCAGGGTGGGAGGTTGTGGGAGGAAAGGAGGGAAAAAATGAAACAAGATGTAATCAGGGAGGGAAACAAACCATAAGAGACTCAGGAAGCAAACTGAGGGTTGCTGGAGGGGAGGAGGGGAAGAGGGATGGGGAGGACATTGTGGAGGGTATGAGCTATGGTGAGTGCTCTGAATTGTGTAAGACTGATGATTCACAGACCTGTACCCCTTAAGCAAATGATGTATTACACGTTAATTTTTAAAAAAAGAGAAAGAAAGTAGTTTCTGCCTTAAGTTCTATGTTATTTTGAGTAAACCATATGTCATTGTTTTCAATATGTCATTGTTCACTGTTAAACTTCATTAATAGGTCAGTTACTGAAAAGTTGATTATAAAGTAAATTTTTGGAACCGAACTTTGTTCGTACAGCAATTTCTATATAAAGTAACATCGTGTAATCACCTATTCTGTAAATTCAAAATACACATAAGATTTTGTGTTCTTATTTCAACATACATAGGAGGGAAATTCAAGGTGTTTTACAGTTGCATTCATCCACCCATCTGTCCATCCATCCATCCACCCTTCACTTTCAATTATCAGGAGCATTAGGAGGTATCAAGCTATGATCTAGGCAAGGCAGTGTTCCCATTTTCTACCTCCAAAAGAGTTTCCAATCCGTTAGGGAGATAAAAGAGCCTTGAATAATCTTGGTACAAGGAACACAACATAGACCTTGTATAGGTCACCTCCCAGGACTGAGTAAAGAACCCTCCCACCCTCGAAGAAGGCTTGGAAGCAAATTCACTACATAGCAATGGAAAGATAATCAGACCATAATGGCCTTCTGTCGTTCATTCTTCAAGTGACTTCGGGCAGGAGAGTTCCCCTCTGTGGGCTCTTGTGTTTTAGAAAATGAAGGGAACTTTCCAGGTAAAACAAGAATGGTCACTTGCTGCCCCAGGTCCCCATGGATAGTCCACTTGTTGCCCCTTGGCCCCCACCCAACTGAGGGGTCAGGAACAAGAAAGAAAGTACTGAGAAACTGGAGAGGAATCTGGCTTTGGGTCTCTTTCTCTCTCCAACTGAGAGCCAAGAAATGGGGAGATTTGTAGAGAAGGGAAAAACAATGTGGGAACTTCCTCAGGAGACCTCAGCAATGATACGGGGGGTAAAGCTGAGGCTTTCTTGATTTTCAGATCCGTGGTCACATGAATTCAGAACAAAAATAATCTCATCTAGTCTTGTCTTTATGTCTGAAGAAATCTACTCAACACCTAACATAGCTGAAATTGTGCTCCCCAGAATTCATAAAACTAGACACTTGTACTGTGCTCTGCTGTCTTCTCAACATACATTTAATGAGTAGAAACTCATATCTACACAGCATTTGAACTCAAATCTCTTCCCCTATGTGGAAGATCAGTCACTTCCTTACCCCTTTCCTAAATCCAGGAGCCGCCTCTCACATCTATACTCTGCAATCTGAGAATCTAAGAAATCTAAATGCCAGATGGCTTATAAGACATATAAACATTACTTTCAACTTCAAATAAAATGATTTTTCAGAAGGCTTTAACACTTTTGGCTAATTCTTCATTTTAATCCCTCTAAAATCATCCACCAATCCTGAAGTTCAGGGCCACTTAAAAGGAAAACTAGGAATTTCAAATAGAGGAGGCAAGACACCAACACCCATCACATCAAGAGAACATGGACTTGGAAGCCAGACTGTGTGTGTCCACAGCCCATACTCAAGAAGAGGGGAATTTGAGCTCACTTGTTGCAGAGAAGCATCTCAAAGAGTTTGTGGACATATTTTTTAAAGTACCACACTACCTGACAGGATTATGGTCAAGAGTAAATGAATCAATACATGTAATACATTTAGAACACGTAATGAGAGCTTGATAAATGCCAGCACTTATCACAGTTTTTATTATTCATCGTGTGCTCACTGGGTTCCAGGCACTGTGATCTGTCAAGGAGAGACAGAGGCAGAATGAAACTTATGACAGTCCGACTCTGGAGCCAGCGTCCAAATCAAGGATGGAGCCACACATGGGGGAGAAGAAAGAACACAGGAAGCAAAGACAGAGATCTACGTGGTCAACCCCAAATCCCACCTTCCTACAGGACTTGCCTTACTGTTTACATCAGAACAAATTGCTGTTGTTGATATTTACTTCCAAAATCAGACTTGCTGATCAGTCCTTAAACACTGGCTGCCATATTTTATATATTTGTTTAATCGTTATCTAAACTGTGACCAGGTGGACACTTTTGGTTATGTAAATGGCCCCAGGGAAATCTATTTGGTTAGTTCAAATTTCATAGGACCTACATTTAATATATACATTCCAAGTGTCTGATGGTTCCTTTACTTCCTGGACACTAAAAGGAAAGCACAAACGGTAGAGTAGCCTGTGGTGGCATGTCACTGTCACTTGCTAATATTACTTTCATCATTTATAAAGAGTTAGACAATATTAGCTGGAAAATAAAATATAGTAGCTCCTTGCTAAGTGTGCGCCTTAAGCGTATTTTCATTTCTCCAAGAATATTTATTTTGGAAATGATAAAGAACCACAGAAATTTTTAATAAATTAAGAAAAATTCCTGAGTGGAGTTTTAGTTAATTATGGGAACTCACACACTGCTAATTCCTAGCCATCTATCTTTGGACAGACTCTTTAAATTTCTTGTTGGAGTCAGGATATTTTCTTTGGTTTGACATTAATGATATCTAAAAATTAATTTTTCACCCACAGGAAATATTAGTCTTTCATTTGAGAGTCAATAATATTATTTTTCTCAGATATATCATCTGTGAGTCAGCCAGCTCTGAAACTCAAGATTCATAAATTATAAAATCATGAAGTTGAAGTCATCTTAGGACCTTCGAGCCCTGTCCTTATATGGATAAGGTGCTGAATCCTTGAGAGGTGAAAAGAATTGCCTGGAGTCCCACAACGTAAAGGGCGGGTCCAAACCTAGGTCCTCTCCTTCCCCAGTTCCCTTATTTTTTGGCTACATTATTGCTGGACTTAGAAATGAATTCCAATTGTTATTTCAAATAAGTAGAATTATGAATTGAATTTTCATTATGAGTCCGTCATCAAAACAGAAAAGAATCAGAAGCTGCTATGTTCTTCCCCTTTGTCTCTAATGCGTGTTGTGTCCGTTTGACCTGGTGGACTTGATTACCCTGTGTTTGTAGCCCCGAGGGAGGATTTCTCACTTTTTCTGTTCCTAAGCCTTACAAGTTAGGAGTTAAGAAAGTTGTATATTCTCGAGTAAAGGTCTTTTGCTTACACGTCAGCCATTTAATTAAAGCACCAGGTTGGCCTAAAAATGATTTGTGTTTTATAACTTGGCTCTCCACAATTTGCTTCTTGCTCACCAGAAGATGATCGGAGCTCCTCCTGCGGTTGGCTGCCGCTCAAATACATCTGAAGACAGCAGAGGATTGTGTAGCCTCATACCCATGCTCTTCACACTGTTGACCTGCCCAGGGAACACCATGAATAGCACTTATTAATCTTGTTGAAAGAATTTTGGCTTTAAACGTACAACGTGCACTTAAGGGAAATTCAGCTTTCACCTCTGTGCGTCCTTCTTGGCATTTCATCTCAGTATCTTAAAAGGGGGAGAGGGTTTCTTACAAAGGAGAGCAATTTTCTTGTTTTACATCAGCTTCTTGAGTTTCTTTCTGGAAATTGCTGCCCAAATGTTTCCCATTAGTTGATTCCCATTTCTCAGTTAATCACCCAGTCAACAGAGCCTTAACGACAGTTTTTTTCATATTTCAGTGTGTCTTAGACTTTCTAGAGCAGCGACTTCTTTGTATGCCTTGGAGATAATTCCTGTAATTAAAAAATATTGCATTCTTACAAAGCCATAGCCAACTAGTACTTATTCAGACACAAGGCTATGTCTCTGCCCTGTAGCTATTTAAATGTTAAATTGATCATCATGGATTTAATAAGAAGCCTGCAGTAGATAGATTCTCCAAGAGAGGAATGAAGAGGAAATTCCCAGAATTCAAATATTGGCTTGGAGAAGGTAATAAATTAGGTTATGGGTAAAGCAAAAGAAATGGCATCTAGTTGCAAAACTCACAGATATAGAAGTATCATTTTTTTTAAAAAAGTCATTACAACTGTTCTCCTCAGACACCATTTACCCCATCGTGCCCCAAATGAGAAATGGGGGAGAACAGCATGGGGAGATCACACTCTTAATCAGGGCTGGTAAGGATGCAATGAGATGAAAGAAAACCAATGAAATGGGCTTCCATACCCTGATTTCCTGGAGTGACTGGACTTCAACCTCATTTATGTTGACATTTATTCGTATCGTGTATGAGATTCTAGGGGGCTAATGGCACCAGAAGACGTGGGGGAACGCTCCAGGCTTCAGCCTGGGTGGCTTACATTCCAATGCCAAGCGTGAGCATGCCAGCTCTTCACCGCAGTTTCTAAGGCTGTGGTCTTTCCCCTTCCTAAAGCCATCCTGCTTAACGCCCATGTGTCCTTCAGTTAATGCATCTCCTCTTCAGGAACCCCTGGCTCCCAACAGAACTTGTTTTTTATCAGATTTATTGAGATATAACTCACGTATCATATAATTCATCCATTTAAAGCATACAAGTCCATGGTTTTTAGTACATTCACAGATATGTGAAAACACCACCTTGGCCAATTTTAATCACCCCAATAAAAAACTTCATACCCACAGACAGTAACTCCCACACCGACCCCCACTCACCAGCCTACCCCCACTCTCTGTAGATTTTCTTATGCTGGCCTTTTGTGTAAATGGAATCATACAATATATGGTGTTTGTGACTGGCTCCCTGTCACTTAGCATATGATTTTCATGGTCCATCCATGCTATGGCATATATCAGAGCTTTGTTCCTTTTCATTGCAGAATGCTATTCCCTTGTGCGGACATACCACGTCTTATTTATCCCTTCATCAGCTGATGGACATTTGGGCGGTTTTCATTTTTGGACTATCGTAGTAATGCTGCCATGAACATCCACATACAAGTTTTTGTGTGGACATTGTGTTTTCACTCTTCTTGGATATACACCTAAGAGTTGTGTATACAACTTCACGTATAACATCTTAGGAAATTGCCAGACTGTTCCAAAGTGGATACACCATTTCCCATTTCCACCATCAGTGCAAGAAGGATCTAATTTCCCCACATCCTTGTCAACACTTCCTTATATATTGTCTGTCTTGTTTATTTGAGCCATCCTGCTGCTTGTGAAGTAGTATGTCATGTGGTTTTGGTTTTCTTCTCCCTAATGACTAATGCTGAGACTATTTTTAGGTGCCTAAACTTTTTAAAAGCCTCAGTAAGGTCCGTTGCCTTCTAAGTGAAGCTCTTCCCAGCACCAGCTTTTAAACCCCACAGCCCACTCCCCTTTCCAGGCACAAATGCTTCTTAACTGTGGTGTGAGAAAATTTGAATCTTAGGTCTGAAACACAGTTTATTGAAGAAAGAAACATGGGGGAAAAGCACCTGCAAGACAGAGAGAGCCCACGAGGAGCTGTGAAGTAAACCTCCAGAACAGACACTGAAGTATGGGCTTAACCGGTCAGCCGGAAATATGACCCATGCCCGAGAGGGATGTCACAGGAGGACCCTTTAGATTCTGTTTTTTCTTGGCCTGGCCCCTGGCTAAGAAAGGGACAAGGGCAACTGCTTCTCAGCATCTTACTTCACACTGTGTTTAAACTAGCACGTGTGTAAAACAAAACAGAAAAAAAAAAAGCCTCCTAATAGTCTTAATAGCAAGACAAACAGCATCAGAAAATATCTGTGCAAATTAACAGTAAAAATACTCCTGTTATGAAAGTCATACAGATGAAAAGTACAGCCTAGGGCATACAGTCAATAATATTATAACAACATTGTGTGGTGACAGATGGTTTATGATACTTACTGTGGTGAGCGCTGAATAATGTACAGAATTGTCAAATCACAATTGTTGTGCACCTGAAACTAATATAATGCTTTATATCAACTGTACTTCAACAATAAAAAATGTTAAATATGTAATAAATATATTTTATGTAAAACATATTGTATATAAATATAATAAATATTTTTGTATATGCTCAAAACGGGATAAAAAGTCCTCAGTGATACAATAATTTGATTGAGACCTATTCAGAAAATCTTGAGGGGAAGAAAAGAGAATCTCAGAGGGAATGAGGAAGGAAATGCTGGATCTTTGTTGTCTTTGCTGCTTTATATCTGCAAAGAGAACACCTTTCTAGAACGGGCTCATGTGAAGAGAAAACCTTATAACGCCTCTGCCCAGAATATCTTAAATAACAGTCCTTTAGCTCAAAAGCTTTTTAAAAAAAAAATAAGATTGTATTTATTTGAGAGAGAATGAGCACGAGCTGGGGAAAGGCAGAGGGAGAAGCAGACCCCCTGCTAAGTAGGGATCCCAGCATGGGCCTTGACCCCAGGAGCCTGCGATCATGACCTGAGCCAAAGACAGATGCTTAACTGGCTGAGCCATCCAGGCGTCCCTGCTCAAAAGCTTTTTGTCTTTAGCCAAATGTTTTCTGGGATGATCTAATTAAGAGGGCTGTATTCGTTTGCTCTGACTGCTATAATCAAGCATCACACACTGGGCAGTTCAAACAGCAGACGTTTATTTTCCTCTGTGGCCTCAGTCCTCAGGCTGTCGATGGCCATCTTCCTCGAGCAAATTCACAGGGTCTTCCCCCTGTGTGTGTTGTGTGTGTGTGTGTCCTAATAGCCTCTTCCTATAAGGGCACAGTTTCTGTGGCCTGAATATGCCCCCCCCCACAAATTCCTGTGTTGAATGTTAACCCCCAAGATGATGGTATTAACAGGTAGGGTCTGGGGAGGTCATTAGGTCATGCCTGTGGAGCTCTCATGCATGGGATTAGTGTCCTCATAACAGAGGTTCCAGAGAGGTCTTTCATCCCTTCCATCATGTGAGAACACAGAGAAGACCGTCTATGAAGCAGGAGGGGAAGACTCTCACCAGACACCGAATCTGTCAAAACCTTGATTTTGGACTCCCCAGGCTCCAGAACTGTGAGAAATAGCTTGCTGCTGTTTTTCAGCCACCTGGTCTGTGGTCTATGGTTCAACCAACCCACATGCACTAAAACATCAGTCATGTCCAGTTAGGGCCCACCCATGTACCTCTTATTGCCGTAATTATCTCTGTAAAGACACTATCTTCAAATGAGGTCTCATTCAGAGGTACTGAGTGCTAAGATTTCCACACATGAATTTCAAAGGGACACATTTCATTCCATAACAAGACTCATGGAATAAATTAATGAATTTACATAACACTATGGTATTACACAAACCATGTTGATGTTTATTACTTCATTCAATTCTCACAAAAAAAGGCTGTGATTGAGACACTATTATTTTCAATTTTAATGGAAAAAAGAATAACAATAGGTGCTCAGAGAGACTGAGAAAATTTTTCAATTTTACTTACCTAGCCAGATACTTGTTTTTTTAACATATTAAAATAGCCCATTACTTAGAGAGTCCACCATTTATTTTAAAATTTAAAACAGGGGCACCTGGGTGGCTCAGAGGGTTAAGCTTCTGCCTTCAGCTCAGGTCATGATCTCAGTGGGCTATTTTAATATGTTAAAAAAACAAGTATCTGGCTAGGTAAGTAAAATTGAAAAATTTTCTCAGTCTCTCTGAGCACCTATTGTTATTCTTTTTTCCATTAAAATTAAAAATGTGATCTCTGTGTGTATGTCAGAAAAAAAGAAAAAAATCTGAAATTTAAAATAAATTTATTTTATTTATAGGTAAATTAATTATGTTTTCATTACTTAGGAAAAACTGGAAATATGCTGAATATTCATCAACAATAAAATAATTGAATATATAATAGTTATGCATACTAAGAAATATGTTATACAGCCATTTAAAAAGAAGATGCCAGATATATATGCATTGATTAGCCAAAAGTCCATGATATACGAAAAGAAAAAATAAAGTTATCATAGTAACCATTTGATTCCTGAATAATTTTTATATCAAATAAAGGATAAAATTATATCCATAAAAATCTCATTAAATTATATTCTCAAAAAGCTAAAAGCATAACAAATATAGAGTGAATGTCTGTCCAAAATACATGAACTCACTCATGACCACACCAGAGAAGATAAAGCTATTTAAGACTTCTGAGAAACAGAATTTTATATATTCACCCAGAAATGCATTTCTTTTTAAAAAAATGACAATAAGTTGTTTAGATACTGAAATGCTTACAGTTTTACTGAATAATAAATGATACTCTCTTTTGTTATCTTTCTACCAGACAGAAATCACCAGCATTGTTGTCAATTCGCTGCAACTTACTCATAACCCTGACAGAGTTGTAGAATATTCTATCAATAATACATCTCTGTCTACATGCCTGAAATATTAACTGCTTCCCAGGTGGACCGTTGGGATCACTGTCAGTAAGGACACCCAATAAGTCCTTCTATTTCCAATTTTTCAATCATTTTTTTCCCCATCTTCCTGGTTCCATTAGATAACTATAAACATTATCCTCTGACATTCCCAGGGACAAAACCTATAATACAAAACTGATAGGATAAAATTATCTCTATTCTCAACTATACAAATATAAATTACATATAAAGTGGAAAAGAGTTTATCTACAAAGCCTACGCCCCTTAACAAAAAGTAAGCAATGCCAAAAAATAATCCGAATTTTAATTGCTCAAAAGATAAATTCATACCACAAAGTTCCTATGACTTTTATAAACTCAGTCAAGACATGCCAAGCATCCTGTCTACCTAGTATTATGCCCTCTTCTAAGAGACAAGAGCTAAAAATTATCTTCCAGCATGATTACATTCGAGGGGAAGTCAGAAAAACCACAGAGTCGATTATACTGTAAACTCCACAACAGTTTGCAAACGTGGACAAAGTTCTGATGTTCTTTAAAGAATACTTGTGGCATCAGTTAGGGGCTTCTGTGGACAGTTTCTGAAAATATATGAACCTGTTAGGAAGCTTTCAAATGAAAGTAGGAGAAAACCTAACTTAAAGTAGCCTTAAAAAAATACTTGTTGGATGATGTAAATCAAAATCCAGAGGTGTTGTGGAATTCAGGTACAGTTTAATCAAGGCTCTCTTTCTCTGTGATTGCCTCAGTCCTCTCCCAGCCTTAAAGCCCTCTACTTGTTGGCACCCTGCCCACACTGTCTTCCCTGAAAAGAGAGTTAGTCTCTTCTAAGACATTAGTCTGGTCTTCAAATGACACCACCTCAAAGAATCCTCTATGAACCTCTAATCCAGAGAAGTTTCTTCCTGTCAGCACTATTCAATTAAACTATGTTATTTTCCATCAAAGGATTTATCAGTATCTGAACTTACCTTATTTGCTGACTTAGCTATTGAACACCATCACAACTGGAATATAAGATCAGCGAGAGCAGAGCTGCTCTGTCTTGTTCATCCTTTATCCCCAGACCATAGGAGTGAGCCTGACGTTCAGTAAATGATCACTAAGGATTCACTGAGAGATCGAGCGAAGGAGCTATTGCTCATCTTTCAGATGTCGGTTTAGACATCTCGTCTCCAGAATCTCAAGACAAAGTTTACATAGATTTGAAGAAATAGATAATATATCTTCCCCCATGTATGATAGCAAAACATGCATGTACTCAGAGTCCACGGTCTCCCATGCTTCGTCTCCCCCTCCAGTTTCCCCCAATTCACTTCTCCTCTCCTTCACCCAATGTCCTCTGCGTTATTCTTTACGGTCCACAAGTAAGTGAGACCATTTGATAATGGACTTTCTCTGCTTGGCTTATTTTACTCAGCATAATCTCCTCCAGTCCCATCCATGTTGATGCAAAAGTTGGGTATTCATCCTTTCTGAAACAAGCGGAAGGTTTTGGAGGAGGGGGGATGGGTGAGCCCGGTGGTGGGTATCAGGAGGGCACGGATTGCATGGAGAACTGGGTGTGGTGCATAAACAATGAATCTTGGAACACCGAAAAAAAAATTAAATTAAGATGTAAAAAAAATAAAATCCATGTACTGTAGAGAATGGCACCCTCCTTGTCAGAAAGAAAGGGAGAGGGAGAAGGAGACAGAGAGAGGGAGAGAGTAGAAGGAAGGAAGGAAGAGGGAGGAGGAAGAAAGAAATCATTATAATGTATTTATGGTTTTTGTGATGGCGTGCTACTCTACTTTTTCTCTTTCTTTTTTTTTTTTTTTAAGAAAGAGAAAGAGCATGGCAGGAGAGGGGCAGAGGGAGAAGGAGAGAGAATCTTAAGCAGGTTCCATGCCCAGTTGGACACAGAGCTTGATCTCATGACCCTGATATCACGACCTGAGCTGAAATCGAGTCCGACGCTTAACCAACTCAGCCACCCAGGCACCCCATGACGTGCCACTTTAAAGAATAGCAGCTACAATAAACAATCAATTAGTATTACTATGTTTTTCTTTTTTATAGTATGTTGAACTTTTTCAAGGTATCCAATAGAAGAATTTTAGTACCTCTATGGTTGTTACTTTTTTCCTATTATGAATCTCCCACCATACCAATATTAATAGCTGTAGTTTTGGCAAGTAGGCACAACTGTGGACTATCATGGGAAGGCCAGATTTCATTCAGAGCAGGATGAATACAATCAAAAGACTTTTTCTTAGAGACCTTTACCCTTGAGTTCAATGCTGAACTCCACGTTGTTGAATAAGAAGGCCAGGTTCTCCTGAATTCCTTTCAAGTTCTATAATATTGAGCAGCTATTAAAATCCAAACTTGTTCTTCACCTTTTGCTGCCTGTGGGTTTTAAGATTTTTTTCCCCCTGAGATCAAGGACCAGTGGAAAAATCATCACTGAAATTTTTCGTGAGTACAATAGTAACATGTCTCATTCGATTGCTCTTTTCCTATCAAGCAATGAAATGACCATATAATAAGCAGATCCGTTTTCTACCACTCATCAATACAAAAATCCCCTGTCCTTACTCCTCTTCGAAGGAACATTGTTATGTACGAGCATCTTCTCTCATTCCACTGTCTTTCCCTTATAAATTCCCAGGAGGCAATGCCATTTAACAGAACTCAGTGTGTGATGAAACTACATGATGTCAATGGGCAACAGGAAATGGATTGAGATCAATTTTCCAATCTCTTCTAATTTTTTTTTTTGTCTAACTCAGTCTTTTCTATTCTTTTTTTTTTTTTAAGATTTTATTTATCTATTTGACAGACAGAGATCACAAGTAGGCAGAGAGAGGGGGGAAGGGAAGCAGGCTCCCCGCTGAGCAGAGAGCCCTAAGTGGGGCTGGATCCCAGGACCCTGGGATCATGACCTGAGCCGAAGGCAGAGGCTTCAACCCACTGAGCCACCCAGGTGCCCCTTTTCTATTCTTGACATGATTCTTCAACCTGCTTTTTTCATTGTTATCCAGACCTACTGGCTACAAGGAACAGCTCATCCCCTTAACTCAGCCTTCAGATTCTCCCACCCCATGTTTTGTTCTCACTGTCCACCTAGTTAACGCTCTGCTCGTTTCTTCTTCTCTAATTGTGGAGTCACTGATCTAACCATGACAAACCCATTGAGCCACTTTTATGGAAGCCTGTTCTCCCTGGGCCCATGTTTTCACTCTCAATATATGGCCTCACCTCTTGCTTTAAGCAGAAACATCAAGATTGTTGGAATGTCAACATCATTTATGTCTTCTCCATCTTTTCGTCACTTGCTTCCTTTCCTGTCATGTGCCATTTCCCACGTGCCACCTTAAGCTGACACGCATCCTTTACACTTGTCTTGTCTCCATCTGAAGTGTGTGTGTGTGTGTGTGTGTGTGTGTGTGTGTAGCCCGACTGCACCTTCAGCGAACAGACAGCAGGACGTAGAACTGAGAATGATGACCAAAGAAGAATTAGGACAGATCGGACTGAAGCCCACCTGGCTGGCATGGGGTCAGTCACTCACTAGCTGCAAGCTTTGATAATATGGCTTGACCTCTCTGAGCCTCTAAGTATCACTTTCCACATCCTCTCTTTTTTTTTTTTTAAAGAGGTCATCTCACAAACAAAGAATTTGTTTTTAAAATAAGACCAGCACTGGGTGTTGTGTGTAAGTGATGAATCACTAAATTCTACATCTGAAACTAACATTAAACTGTATGTTAACTAACCAAAATTTAAGTAAGAACTTGAAACTACACACAAAATAATAAAATAAAATAAGACAAACTAGCAATACATTTCTGCCCTACAAATATTCACTTAATCTGAAACATGCTAAGGATTATTTTGATACAGGAGACCTTACTTCCATTTTCTCCTGTCTCTTAGCATACCAATATGCTTTTAAAAAATATATTCAGTGGTTTCCCTAGGGCTTTCTTTGAACATTTCCAACTAATCTACATCTACTTAGATTATTAGCATGATGTATTTAATAATAGGTAGTGTGGTAATTTATAACAGAGTATTCCAAATCCCTCCATTTCATCCCTTATAACATTGTTGTTATTCATCTCATGTATTCACAAGATGTAAGTACCCAATACATTGTTGCCATTATTATTTTGAACAAATAGCTATCTATGAGATCAATTGAGAATAAGAAAAAGAAAGGATTATATTTTAGCTTCCCGGATTCCTTCTCGAACCTTTGTCTCTTCTTTATGTACAAGCTACTCGCCTGTATCATTTTCCTTCCCCCTGAAGAATACCAAATACTGGCAAAGACACAGAGCAACAGGAACTCTCAGTCACTGCTGGTGGAAAGGCAAAATGGTACAGTCACGTACAGTTTGGGTGATGGCTTACAAAACTAAACATGGGCTTACCATACAAGGTGGCACCCATGATCCTTGGCATTGACCTAAGCGAGCTGACAATCTGTTCACATGAAAACCTGCATACAGTGTTTAGAGCACCCTTACTCATAACTGCCAAAAACTGGAAGCAATCAAGATGCTTTCAAAAGGTAATTGAATAACAAACAAAATTATGTTTAATGTCTCATTGTGCTTTGTCACTTATAATAAGAAATTTATATTTAGTCTTTGCCTTTGTTTCTGGCATAGAGCTTCTAAAACTCTTAGAATTTCCTATATGGTGAGAGTGACAAAAGTGTCTTCTGCCCTTGAGGTAACTTTCGGAACTCACCTAAGGAAAGAGACTGGCTGTCAGGGAAACAACTCTAGAGAGGAGGGAAGAAAGACTAGATGTTGAATCAATCACCAATGGCCAGTTATTTGATCAACCAAGCCTGTGTAATGAAGCCTCCATAAAACCCCAAAATGATGGGTTCAGGAAGCTTCCAGTTAGTGAATACACAGAGAAATGAGGAAAGTGATGTCCTCAGGGGTGTGAAAGCTCCATACCCTTTCCCCATACCTTGCCTTGTGTATCTCTTCCATCTGGTTGTTTCTGAATTATATCCTTTTATAATAAACTGATGATCTAGTAACTAAAATGTTTCTCTGAGTTCTGTGAGCTACTCCAGCAAATTAGTTGACCCTGAAGTGGGAAGGGGAGTGGTTACTGGAAGCCTTTGCTTTATAGCCAGTCAGTCAGAAACACAGGTGACAACTTAGGTTGGCATCTTGGGGAGAGGGGAAGTCTTATAAGACTGAACCCTTAACCTGTGGGATCTGACTCTGTCTCTGGGTAGATAGTGTCAGAATTGAGTTGAACTGTAGGACACCCAGTCAGTAATGAGAGGGGGCTTGTTGGATATATGGGGAAAACCTCCCTCTCCAAACTTTGGAATTGGTGACCAGAACTAATACTCATATAAGAAAACTGTTAGCAATAAATATATAAAAGATCACTTTTACAGCAATATTTTGCTGCATGAAAAGTTGTTAGCATGTAATCACAAACACAAAGAACAATTAAATGAATAAATATCGCTTCACACTACTTTTTTTCCATTTTATTTTATTTCTTTTCAGTGCTCCAGCATTCATTGTTTATGCACCACACCCAGTGCTCCATGTCTTACCTGCCCTCCATAATACCCACCACCAGGTTCACCCAACCCCCCATCTCCCTCCCCTCCAAAACCCTCGGTTTGTTTTTCAGAGTCCACAGTCTCTCATGGTTTGTCTCCCCCTCTAAGGTCCCCCAACTCCCTTCTCCTCTCCATCTCCCCATGTCCTCCCTGTTATTCCTTACGCTCCACAAATAAGTGAAACCATATGATAATTGACTCTCTCTGCTTGACTTATTTCACTCAGAATAATCTCTTCCAGTTCCATCCATGTTGATACAAAAGTTGGGTATTCTTCCTTTCTGATGGAGGCATAATACTCCATAATATATATGGACCACATCTTCTTTACCCATTCGTCCATTGAAGGGCATCTTGGTTCTTTCCACAGTTTGGTGACTGTGGCCATTGCTGCTATGAACTTTGGGATATAGATGGCCCTTCTTTTCACTACATCAGTATCTTTGGGGTAAATACCCAGTAGTGAAATTGCAGGGTCATAGGGAAGCTCTATTTTTAATTTCTTAAGGAATCTCCACACTGTTTTCCAAAGTGGCTGCACCAACTTGCATTCCCACCAACAGTGTAAGAGGGTTCCCCTTTCTCCACGTCCTCTCCAACACTTGTTGTTTACTGTCTTGTTAGTTTTAGCCATTCTAACTGGTGTAAGGTGGTATTTCAATGTGGTTTTATTTTGAATCTCCCTGATGGCTAGTGATGATAAACATGTTTTCATGTGTCTGTTAGTCATTTGTATGCCTTCTTTGGAGAAGTGTCTGTTCATATCTTCTGCCCATTTTTTGACGTGATTATCTGTTTTATGTGTGTTGAGTTTGAGAAGTTCTTTATAGATCTTGGATATAAGCCCTTTGCTTGTTCTGTCATTTGCAAATATCTTCTCCCATTCCGTGGGTTGCCTCTTTGTTTTGTTGACTGTTTCCTTTGCTGTGCAGAAGCTTTTGATCTTGATGAAGTCCCAAAAATTCATTTTCGTTTTTGTTTCCTTTGCCTTTGGAGACATATCTTGAAAGAAGTTGCTGTGGCTGATATCAAAGAGGTTACTGCCTATGTTCTTCTCTACTTTTAAGCCAGTGGCAACAAGGCACTAAAAGGTGAACCTCAGTGTAATAGAAGAGATTTGATAAAGACCTTTGATGTAGACATTTTCATATCTGCTTTAGGTTAAAAAGAAAAAATAAGTATAAAATGTATTTTTATCAAACTAAACTTAGAATGGCATCATTTAATATGCTCAAAAGATATATTGAAAACCTGATTGAGGAACTGAAATCTGTTTACAGCCGGATGAAAGAATAAATGTTCAGTATTAAGTCATTGTAATAGTAGCCCTCTGTGGAAAAAATGTCAATTTGCAACATACTTGACCAAAAAAAAAAAGGATCAGTGAGTATATTAGTGGATACAGGGTCAACTGGAAAAAATGAATCTAAAAGCAAGTGTGAAGCCCAACCAATGAAGATAAAACTGCTGGGGTGGTGGCTGTCAGACCCCAGGCCATTAAGGACAGCAAGTGCATTAGTACTCATTTCATCATCACTGAGAATAGAGTGCTTGCCTCTTGGTGTTCTCATTGTGTTCAATGGGGTGGTAAAAATGGGCAGTTTGGTAGAACAAACAAGACGACAAAAAAATGAGGGCTTAAAGCCGTTTTCAATGAAATGGGGAGTGACTTTCAAAACTTACTCTGAAAGGCAGAAAATGGGCTGAGAAAAGTCAGCTGATTGAAAGGAGCCAAGGAAGGCAAAACCAAGATTACATGCAAGGAGGCCAAAAAGAAAGAGAGGATGCGCTTCGAGCCTCCAGTCTTGGAGGGGTGAGAATGAGGGAAGGCAAGAGTGAAAAGAGGAAATTCATTGACTTCAGTACGGGGAATAATAGTTCCCTCCCTTCCCTTCCTATCTCCAGGCTGGATGAGAGCCAAAGGTTGGAGAGCTCCAGAAGTTAGTGCCCAGGGGAAGGTGATATCAAGACACTTGAAATACTTGAAACTGTTCGTCACAGTGATCATTTACAGTTTCCCAAGATGATTCATTTTACCAACTGAGAGCCCTTGAGAAAATTTTAAAGAAGACCATGGTAACACCACCCTGGCGCCTACCTCCAAAAGACCCACCATCACTGAGGAGGAGGAACTGCTCAGTGAATGCCAGCCACCCTGCTCCCCATGTCAGCTTCTTCCTGTCTAATGGACTCATGAACAGAGCACACATGGCAGCATGATGGACTTGCATGGCCTGAAAAATAATGATAGTAATGAGAGTCTCCTCTCAGAGGCCAATCTGGTCACAACCACTACAGGTTCCTGATATTCCAGCAGCCTTGACCTACCCAGGCCTGAGCTATGAGACCACACTTAAGGGGACAAGTCCTCAAGGTGTAGCAAATGCGCAGCAGTGCTTCTGCCATGGGATGGGGTTTAGGGGGTGGAATTGGACTGAGAGCACAGCTCCTGCGCTTGGAAATTCACCTTCACCTTCACATCCAGTCACATTTCCCATGGACTGCTCCCAGCCAAAGATTGAACATGGCAAGTTTGTATTAATCATGGCATGTATTGTCCATCTCATATAAAGGTTCTCTTAAATGTAAAGAAAATTAAATTTGAGAATTACATAAGAAAGTAGAACATGAGAACTAAGAGTTAAGACTGTTGGTTCATGTCTTCTGCCCATTTCTTAACTGGATTATTTGGTCTTTTGGTGTTGAGTAACATAAGTTCTTTATATATTTTGGATATTAACCCCTCATCAGATATATCATTGCAAATATCCTCTCCCATTCAGTTGGTAGCCTTCTTATTTTGTTGATTGTTTCCTTTGCTGTGCCGAAACTTTTTCTTCATTTTCATCTGATTAAAAGTATCGGTGGTAAAATAGAAGATCAAAACATCAACTTTCTTCTGGCAATAGGAGAGCTCCAACTCATGAAATTATTCCAGTCTGAATATTATTAAACCCTGGTGCCTCTCAGGGAGGAACCCATCAAAATGTCCACCAGTATCAGCCTGAAATCATTACTCTTCACCTTTCTGGCAACATTTGGACCTCTCTTTCCAGAGATTTCTCTGATAAAAATTTTTGTAAGACTGAAGGGGGAAAATGTTACTTATATTTACGTATTTTAAGTCTGAGCTATTGAATTATCATGACACCAAGAAGCATCAGTGAAATCATCTCAAAGGCATACCCAGTGGATCATTCCACTGTTTCAACTCAGCCTCACTCTACAACTGATAAATCCAATACAATAATATTTTATGCATAAATCAGCCACCCAATTAAACAGGGCTTCAGACAGGAAACACTTGTGTCCATGTCTTTTTTCCTGAGAGTATTTTAAAATATCATTTTTATAATCAGAGAAGTATAGAATGATTTGGATGTGACAGCCACCCATGAATTTTTAAGATTAATCACAACACTTCCAAAGAGTATCTCGGCTGCTGCGGTGGGGATCAAGTCATGCCCCTGATTTCTCAGGGTTCAAGTGCAGGTCTTGCCCTTAGGTATACTTTAGTGAAAAACTGTGAGAAGCAGGTATTTATGGAATGTGTCTTGATGTTGTTAGCAACGAGGAGCCATGTAAAGTTCAGAGTAGAAGAGCTCTATCAGCCAGTGAGAAGCAGCTAGAGGAAGGAAATCGTAGAAATGCAATGGTTTGGGTTTAAGATGAATATTCCTTACATAAGGGCATGTTTGGGGAGATAAAGGAAGAAGTTAATCTTTTACTGAGATTTCTCATCATTTATTTCTCCTCTATGCCCACTAAGCACCACAGTCTCTGACAAGCTCTTATCAAACTCCGCTCCCACCAGCAATCCTTTCCTACTACACCCTCCTTAAAAGCCCTCATTCTTCAAAGTCATTACAAAAAAAAAAAAAAAAAAAAGCATCAGAGGTATGAAAACTGAACCCAGAACTCCACTACTCCAGACACAATTTCCCCCTTAACTCTGTCTAAATATTGCAGAGCACAAGTGTTAGCAAAGATCTTTGAAAATTTGAATTACTTCTAGGGAATATGATTTTAGTCTTCTGAAAAAATTCCCAGGCACCACTGAAGCTAATTTGCCCTAATGATATGTCAAAAACTGAAGAAGTTAGTTTTGCCCAATTTTTTTTCCTTTTTTTGAAAAAAAAAATGACAATTTTATCTTTGGAATGAACACAAAGAACTTTCATCATGTTCTTTCTGTTCTCCCATCCCTCACAATGTGCTATGGAAACATGTAGAGGATGGACGACGACAATGATGATGGTAGACAGACGATACATACATACATACACATACACAGGAGAGAAAGAGAGACGCAGAGAGACGTTGTACATGTACATGCATACATACAAACTAGGATATGAGGGGAGTGCCTGGGTGGCTCAGACAGTTAAGTGTCTGCCTTTGGCTCAGGTCATGATCCCAGGGTCCTGGGCTCAAACCCCACATTGGGTTCTATGCTCTCAGCTTTCTCTCTCTCTTTCTCTCTGTCAAATAAATAAATAAATAAATAACTTTTAATAAAATAAAATAAACCAGGATATGGGGACTAGAGATAAAATGTGGGTAAATAACCATGCTTATTTGACTCTGGGTAAAATAGAAATGTTTGAATCTTCAATCCTGTGCTATTTAGTGCTGAACAATTCTTCGGGTTGTCTTAGAGCCATGCTATCCAAGAGATTGGCCGCCAGCCGCATGTAACTATGTAAATTTAAACTGAAATTAATTAAATTAGGTAAAAATTAAAATTCGGTTCCTCACTTGCACAAGCCTCATTTCAAAGGCTCAGTATTCTCATATGTCCAGTGGGAACTGACTGTCACAGCAGATACCCAACACTTCTGTTACTGCAGTTCCTTTGGACGGCTGCTGTCTTTCAATTTTTTTTAAGATTTTGTTAATTTATTGGACAGACAGAGATCACAAGTAGGCAGAGAGGCAGGCAGAGAGAGAGGGGGAAGCGGGCTCCCCACTGGGCAGAGAGCCTGATGCAGGGCTCAGTCCCAGGATGCTGGGATCACCACCCAGCCGAAGGCAGAGGCTTTAACCCATTGAGCCAACCAGGCACCCCGGTCTTGCAATTTTTTACAAACATATTATTTTATCATTTAAAAAGAGGTTTAATTGGACATACATAGGCTAAAACATTCTTTTCTCAGAAGGAAAATTGCTTTTGTCAAACTCACATAGAAACTTTGAAGATGTACTACCGACCAATTTTGAATCACCAGGAAATAAAATTATAGAAAGCAGAGTTCAAATCCTTTGGTCTTCAAGTTCAGATTCTATCCTTTAATCATTGAATCTCAGGTTTGAAATAGAACTTAGAGGTCATCAACCCAATCATCCTTTCCATGTTTTTACCATTGCCTCTTTAAGAACACTACCAAGATGGAATTGAACTCATACTTGAAAGCCTTCAATAAAACTTAGGTTTGCCTCCAGGATAAACAAAACCCAAAGAAAATCTAACCAAGGGAGATGCTAAATCAACAACACTAATGATAGAATAATCGATCTTGGGGTGTCTGGGTGGCACAGTCAGTTAAGTGTCTGATTCTTGATTTCAGCTTAGATCATGATCTCACAGTCAAGAGATCGAGTTCTGTATCTGGCTCTGCGCTCAGGGGAGTCTGCTTAAGACTCTCTCTCCCTCTGCTCCTCCCACCTGCACTCTCTCTTTCTCTCTTTCTCTCAAATAAGAGAATTTTAAAAAGAATCATAGGTCTTAGTCGTTCATGGTTTTGCTGCTTGTGATTATGTTAAATCACCACTCTGTTGAGGGCACCACTTGTTTAAAAGAGCAGTAATAGCTTCAGCCCAAAATGTCGTTTGGCAGCCCTTAAAAAAAAAAAAAAAAAAAAAAAAAACAGAGCTACTTTTCATAAACCACTTTTGCTTTGACAAAGTACGTGCTTATTCAACAACTGCTCTTACCCTTTGATAATATTTCACCTAGTTCAAGGCCAAGACCCACTCAAGACTCTCAACCCTATTCCCCGTCACTTTTTATGTTGAACTGGAGACTATACTATTTGGGAAGAGAGAGCAGAAGTCTTCCTCTTCCCTGGGCCCACTCCTGGGGGTATAGAGCTGCACGAATAATGAGGACTGAACTTGACTTGCTTATGAACACTTCATAATCAAGAGAATCAGTAAAGTATTCACGAATGGGAGCTGAACAGAGTATGAGATATTATAAAAGGGGCTAAAGTCATTTGGTCCTTTTATGCTTAGAAAGCCATTAAAAAAATACTATTCGGTTTTCCTAATGGAACTGTCACGGTTTACTTATCTCATGCCAATAAATCTGCCTTCATCATGGCATAGCAGTCTAGAAAATTTCTGGTTAAGAGAAAAGTGGAACTAAGCCTGTTCTGTGGTTCATAGATAATAATTAATATTTGCAAGTCTGTAAAATAAAAACCATATAGATTCTTCAAGCCAACCGCCATAGATTAGTTCAAGAATATAATCCATTTTCCACAAGGTAGCCATGATGGTCCTTTGAAAACATACATTGGCTCATGTTACTCCCCAGTTAAAAGCCAGTCAACTCACTGGAATCCCATCAAAGTCCATTCCATGACTTAGAAGGCCCGCCATGATCTGGTCCCAGGCTACGTCTCCGATTGTGCACTTCGCTTCCTCTCTGCCCTCTGCACCTGATTCCTTGCTGTGCCCTTGCAGGTCTTCAGACATGCTCATCACACCTCTGACCCAGGATTTGGTCCTTCCTGGTCCCTCTGTCTGGAATGCTTCCCCCCAGATAGTCACAGGGCTTCCTCCCACTCTGTTGTAACAGGCTCGATCAACTGTCACCTCATCGGAGAAGCTCATCAGAAGGCCACATACTCTTTTCCCTCACCTCCTGCTCCTTCCCTGGCTTTCCTCATGGGACTTATCCACCCCTTGAAATGTTATTATCTTTCTTGTTTTAAAATAAATCCCACAGGGTAGAGATTTTGTCTTGTTCATTGTTACATGCTAGTAGCCAAATCAGGAACTGGCACGTTTGTAGGTGTTCAATGAGTACGTTTTCACTAATGCAAAAAAATGAGTAAATGAATGAGCACCAGCTGTCAAATGCTTCTGTCACTGAAAGAGTGCCCAGTACTTCCCCTTTACAATGTTCATAACCCTTTTAATCACTTGACATTTTATTCCCTACTAGATTATGGCTGACTGCATTCACTGCTGTAAACCCCAAATGCCTTCCAAAGTGTTCTTTAAATATGCACTAAGTGAAAGTGCATGAATGAACTGTCTACTTTGATTACCCATAGGATCCATTCTGATGACAGATTTGACTCTCGTCCTCAGGCAATAAAGGTAGACAAGGAAAATCTCATAGATTCATTAGCATTGCCATGATCTATAGCTAAGAAGCTGGAGTGTGGTGGGATCAATAGCCAGATCAAGCCAGAAAAAGCAGTGCTATTTCAAAAGGGATTACACTGCGGTGCCCAGGAAAAGTGGCCAGAGTCCAGACTGCCCTACAGATCTAGAGACCAAACTGGTTACTAGGCCAGTGAAGTATAGAGCCAGTTGCACCAACACAGAGGCTCAGGGGAAACTGTTTATACCAGCACCAATGTAGAAAATATTCTTCATTCATCTCCAATTTAGGGAATATAAGTGACCTTAGGAGTATGAGAAATAAGGACACTAGACATGTCCTTTGTGATGGGTACAGTGCCCCTTGCTCTCCTTTTCCCATTCTACTGACCACTGCTTGGGAGACTGTTCCTGTTCATGATCAAAGCAGCTATAACACACAGTGGACTTTGCATGACTCAGAGGCCAACATGGCTACCCTGACTCCAATTTCCTGATTTTTCAGCAATGTGATAACCAGGCTGAGGTGATAACACCTCAGAGGGACAAGTCCTCATGACAGGTCGAACAGATAGAGGTGTTTAGGCCATGGACAGGTAAACCATTTGGATTTGCCTTTCTCACCTCCTATGCTGTGGCACCATCATCAGCTTCCGGAGACTTTCTACATCACGTGGTATTCCACACACCATTGCTTCTGGCCAAGGAACGCTCCCTTTTGGGAACATGTGGGCAAGAAGAGATCCCAAGCAAGACAAAATCCAACATTCCATGCTCGTAGCCCTAATACTATTTCATTACACCAAAACAATCACTTTAAATACTCACAGTCCTGTAAGATGAGCCCGTATTACCCTACCTTATAAATGGAGGAGCTGAGGATTGAGTATCAGAGGTCATCATTTGCCCATAGTGTAGATGAGCTGCGAGTTCAGTTCTGTCTTACTCCCCAGTCTGCGCTCTTAACCACTAGAAAATTTAGTAAGTCTCTAGTTCCTGTGACCTCAAGGGCATGAAATATTACCCTTTTGAAAATCCAAGTAAATAACCTGCTTCAACGACTTATGCTCTCCCCATGCCTAAGAAATTATAAATCATTTCTATTATCCATGCTGGAATTTTTACACAACTTATAAAATACAGTCTGATCAGCCCCACACTGTTCTCGACTCAATACATCTTCATTTTACAACCGATTGTTTACGACGTGTTCATGGCAGACCCACTTGAACTCCCTACTTGGTTTAAGCAGAAATAAAGAGGCTTCTACTAAGAAAGGATAAAATGTGTTAAAAATGACTTACCAACTCAAAATATTGGAGATGGGAGGTGAAGAAAGAAGAACAAAATCTTCCCAACCGTGACCTTATGCAAATATTTATTATAAACTCAGTTCAAACTCAGAAGCCATACACAAGGGGTTCAGGTTCAAGGTAAAATAAAGAAGTATTACAACAGAAGGAAGATCAGTAGGCTTGTGCTGGAGCCTGAGACCCTACCCCACCAGCTTCTATTGCCCTGGGTAGGCCTTAACCTCTCTGAAGTTCAGATTCTTCAACTGGAACCCTCCATCTTACCAACTGCAACGTAAAGATGTTGTAAGACTCAAAACAATTAACACGAAGCAAACGGCTTCAAACAGGACTCGTGATGACCATACGAATTGGCAGGAGGCTCAGAGAAGAGGATGCTGGTGCAGCAGGAAACGGGAGACTATCCCAGAAGATAGAGCCCCTCCTGACCTGCACAGCTCACACTGGGCCCTCCTGCCTTTGCAGAAGCAAGAGGAGGACTAAGAGCCAAATTTCACTTTGCTCTTGAACCTCAAAATCAGGGTTTATCATTGCCCTGAAAAGGGAATTTTGTTTCTTCCCCAATCATTACCCAAAAATATTCCCCTGGGAGGACTGCTACCTCCACCTCTGCTGGATTTTAGACTTCCAGCACCCAGAACAGAGAAACAAGAATGTCTGTAGTTTAAAATCACCAAGTTTGTGGTAATTCAGTACAGGAGTCATGGGAAACTAGTTCAATGTCATTTAAAGCACTGAGACCCAATGAAATCACCAAGCGAGGGAACATGGATAGAAATTAAGAGGTGGGACTGAGCACTGAGGCCCTGTAATTGCGGGGGTGGAAGTAGGAAGTCTAGAAAAGGGCAGTATTTGGGGTAGAAACGAGACGGCAGTTCTGGGGGTATGTGAGAAGGTGGGTTGGCTAACGTGTCCAATGCTAGGGGTTGGCCAAGTAGGATGAGGAAGGCCAGCGGCCCAGTGGATTTAGGAATTTGGAAGCCCCTGGAGAGACCTCTGCAAGAAAGGTTTCAGAGAAGTAAAAGCTGATTAGGGTTGATTTAAGATGGAATTGAAGAGACAAATCGGAGATGGTGTGCATTTGGACAGCTCTCAACATTTTTCTGCTAAACAAAGTTGGGAAATGGAGAGACAGGGAGGTAAGAAATAAGGTCCAGACAAGGCTTTTCAGATGGGATGAGTTCCAACAGCATGCTTGTGTCCTGATGGGAATGATCAAGATAGCAAGCCCTGCGCCAAAAAAAAAAAAAAAAAATATATATATATATATATATATATATATATATATATATATATATATATATATATATATAACTTAAGATAGAAATTAGTGGACTGATGTACCAAAAAAGAACTTTCTTTAATTTTTTATACCTCCATACTGCCAACATAACAACTGTTTAGTGAATTTTGTCTTTTTTTTTTTTAACTGATTTATTTATTTATTTGAGAGAGAGCGAGCAGGGAGAGGGGCACAGGGCGAAGGAGACAAGTAGACTCCCTGCTGAGCGGTAACCTCAAGGCAGGGCTCCGTCCCAGGACCCTAAGATCATGACCTGAACCGAGATCAAGAGTCAGATGCTAAAACAAATTGAAGCACCCAGGTGCCCCTGGTGAGTTTTCTTTAAAGTGTTTTATAAAATATCTGGATAGGTTTTTTTTTAAAAAATGACTTGATCCATTTAACATAGGGTGCCAAAACTTGTTAAATTCCCTGACAAATAAATAGCAGTGTGGAGACCCACACAATTCTGCTTTTGTAAGAGCAAAAAGGCTTCACCCTATTGTACACCTGAAATTAATATAACACTGTATGTCAACTCTACTGGAATGAAAATAAAAACTAAAAAATTTTAAAAAGAAGAAAAAGGCTTTTTATTGCACAATTCTCCTCGCACTCTGTCCTGCTGGGTCATTACTAGGTACTTTCTTAGCAAGAGCTGCAATTGAAAAACACAGTCATTTTTACATAGGGTTATCGAATGTGTCAAGAAGTGAATCTGAATGATGGATCGAAAGCTGTTCCTTGGGGAAACAGATTTCCTGACACAGAAAAAGAAGCCAAAAGAGAGCTAAGAAGAGAGCCAGGAAGTTTCAGGTTTCATGGGGTTCAACATTACCCAAACCAACAAGGCAGCAAATAATTCAAAGTGTTTAGCATTTTCTATTTTTTTAAAAATCAGGAATAGAGGATATATACAATCCTCAGTTTTTCACTTAGATTTTGAAGGCTTGCACATCTAATAGCACCTTTCTGACGACTTTCACATGAAAGGCAGCTTCTCTGGGCATTAATTTATTTGATCGCCCAGCTTTCCCCACATTCTCGTAGATCACTCTTCATTGTCTTTTGGTCTTTGGATTCTGAGAAGAAGAATATTTTTCTGTTGGAATCTTGGGTAATTTTTTAACCTTTATCAGCCCAATTCAGAATGTGAACCTGGATTTCTTGGGGTGTGTGTTTCTCTTCAGGAATTTCACCTGACATGGAGTGAGAACAGGGAAGGAGAATGATCAATTGTTTGTTCTCTTTCATACGGAAGCTACGCTCCAAGGGTTCTGCTTCACTCCTCTAATTTTTATGTTGAAATCTCTATTTATAATTTTCTGTCATTGTTTTCTCAGCTTGGTCTTTTTCCTCAAGGGCTTCTCGAGATTATTTTCGGCAACACCTACTTTATAAGAATTTTAATTTTAATTCTGGAATGATAGGTTAGTTCATCAAAAGTTCCTTTTCTTATCTATTTGTACTTTCATGTTATCCTATTGTTTCTTAAACTCTGGGATGTTTTTCCCTTCCAATGACTCTCTGTTACATAAGGATGAATTCTTCCAGTGTCCTTTTGGAGAGAGGATGTTCGGAATTTCTAATACCTTTTTTCTGTGTCTTAAAATAAATGACTTTTAAGATATTTCTTCTTCCTTGGATTTCTTTGTTTTAGACATGGTCTTTTTCCTCTCTATATCCATTTATTCATTTATATATTTTGAGAGAGAGAGGGAAAGAGAGAGAGATCAAGAGCAGGAATGAGAGAGGCAGAGGGAGAGAGAGAGAGAGAGAGGGAGAGAGAGAAGCCCAAGCAGACTCCCCGCAGAGTATGAAGCCTGATCAATTGCCAGACCCTGAGATCATGACTTGAACTGAAATCAAGAGTCAGAGGCTTAACCAACTGAGCCACCCACACACCCCTCTCAGTCCATTTTTTAAATGAGAAATTCAATTTCATTAAAATGCAAAACTTCTGCTCATTATTCTTTAAGACATAATGTACCTATTTAATGGACATTATGAAGTCTCTAGTAGAGAAACTTAACCAGTCTTTTATTAGGAGGAACATGCATATTTAACTCGGAAAAAAAATATTCTGTAATTACTAGATGAGAAAAAGAAATTATCCTGACTGCACAGGATAGCATGGTCTCATCTTTGCTCTAAGCATAAATATACATTTCTATCATTTATTGAATTAATATTTACCACTTACTAACCTCCAACAGCAGCTGTAGACGAGACAATGTACCTGCTCTTGGGATGAGTATGTTTTGTTGGGGAACAATGATAAAAGCAAACAGTGTAATCATTTTAAATCATTAAAAATCGAGACGATTCATCTGAAAGAAAGAAATAAAATGATCAGGGGCGCCTGGGTGGCTCAGTGAGTTAACCGTCTGCCCTTGGCTCAGGTCATGATCCCAGGGTTCTGGGATCAAGCCCTGCATCAGGCTCCCTGCTCAGCGGAGAGTCTGCTTCTTCTTCTCCCTCTGCCTGCTGCTCTCCTACTTGTGCTTTCTATCTCTTGGTCAAATAAATAAATAAAATCTTATAAATAAATAAATAAATAAATAACATGATCAAATGCAGAGTACAGAAGCCAGCTCACAAAGGGTGAACAGGATGACCTTGCCATGAGCTCACTTCGGGAGAGAACACTCGGGGGAATTTAGAAAGATGACAGGGAAATGACCTGTGCCTTAAGGAAGACTCCCCACGTGGAGGGAATAACAAGCGCAAAGTCCAGAGGGCAGGAAAGGATTTGGTGTGTTTGAAAAGTAAGTACAGAAATAGGACCATGTACCTGGCTGGAGCATAGTTATGGGGAGAAACGGGAATAAGAGATGCAGACCGATACCTAAATTTAATCCAGCTCATGTAGGGCTTTGGGGACATTGCTAGGAAATTGAGGGCTTATACAAAGAGCTCAGGAATGAAAGACTTTAGGTGAACAAAAATTAAACCCCAGAGTTTACTTCATTTTTAATTAATATTGTATATTTATAAGTCATAAACTTGGTTCCACGTTAAGCTTTTAAAGAATTTTGTTGTTCAACTAGCAAATTTTAATAATCATTTAAGATATCCAACTGATGTTTGATCCCACAGACAAACTCGATTAATTTACTGCCTTGGAACACCATACAGTACATTAATAAACCTACCATTTGATACTGGCTAATTTTGCAATTGTTTGAGAAATTTTCTTAAGTATACCTGTAATCATAAATATGTTATAAATACAAGGGTTCTTAGAGTCTCTTAGATGTCCCAATAACTGTATATAAGCTTAGTATGATTTCAAATAAATTACAAACCTAAAATAATTACTCCTCTTATTTTTAAACTAAAATCACAAGGTTAAGCTATTGACACTCTAATACCTCAGATATTCTTAAACATTACAAACAACCAATGTACACATCTTATCTTAAAATAACTATGAGTTTTTATTTTCTTTACATCTACACTTAATTCTAAACCATCTAACATTAAAGGGGCTTATCCACTAAGGGAAAAAAATCTGTTACCTCAAACAATTTTGGGGGGGGGTTATTGAAATATAATTGACTAATAAAACTGTATATATTTAAGGTGTACAAGATGATGATTAAATGTACATATACACAGTGAAAGGTTGACCACAATCAAGTTAATTGACATATCCATCACCTTATATAGTGACCTCTTTGGCCTGTGTGGTAAGAACACTTAAGATCTGCTCTCTTGGGGCACCTGGGTGGCTCAGTGGGTTAAAGCCTCTGCCTTCGGCGCAGGTCATGATCTCAGGGTCCTGGGATCAAGCCCCACATTGGGCTCTCTGCTCGGCAGGGAGCCTGCTTCCACCCCCCTGCCTGCCTCTCTGCCTACTTGTGATCTCTCTCTCTCTCAAATAAATAAACAAAATTAAAAAAAAAAAAAGACTTTAAAAGATCTGCTCTCTTATAAAATTTCAGGTGTTCAATATAGTTTTATTAGCAATAGTCACCACACCATAAACTAGATTCCCGGAACTTACTCATCCTGCTCAGCTGCAGCTTTGCACCCTTTGACAAGCATCTCCTCATTTCCTCCACCCCCAGCCACCGGCAACCACCATTCCATTCTCTGCTTCTATGAATTCAACTTCTTTTTCTAATTCCACATGGAGTGAGACTACGTGGTATTTACCTTTCTGTGCCTAGCTTATTGCACTCAGCATAATGTCCTGCCCTCCGAGGTTCAGTCCTGTTGTCACAGACGGTATTCAGCCATAAAAAGGAAGGACATCCTGCCACCTCAGACAATGCTGAGTTTGCTTTCCCAGGGGACAATTTAGGATTTCGTGACATACTGTGGCTGCTTAACAACCAGACTAAATCTCTTGGTGTTATCAGATCCTGAACCACAGACATCCAGGGCAAGTCTTTTTCTTACTCTCACTGCCAAGCCGCGTTCCATTATGTGGTACTTTTTTTGTTATCAAGCGCGTCCCAGCATCACCCCATCTGCACATGACTTGAATCCCGAACCTCCATCCCAGGGGCTTCTCCATTGATTGGATCCACAGATCCGTGTACTGCTTGAATCTGTGCTCACTTCTTGTCCTGTTCTTCCCATCTTTAAAATCACAATCTTTACAGGTACGAAAGTCACATCAGATGAATTCCAGAATATCTTCATGGCTTTGTCTGCTAAGAGCAGTGAGAAGTCATTGAACGATTTTGAGCACAGGTGTGTTATGAATAGTTTGACATTTTCAGAATATGACTCTGCTACTTTGGGCAAAATGAGTTAGAAATAGGCAAAGTGGATTCAGAAAGACCACTTTTGAGGCTCTTGAAGTATTCCAGGGAAGAGATTATTTTGTGATTCAAGCTAAGTATTGCATCTACCTCAGCATCCTTGACCTGAGAGCCATCTTCCCTGGAAAACGGTCTTCCTCCAGCCAGGGCCATGCCATGGGGGGAGGAATACATGGGAAGGGAAGAAGGGAAGAATACAGCCAACTGAACCCGTCCCCTGTTCTTGCCTCAGTCATATCACCCTCTGCTCCATGGGGCATTGCACCTAAGAGAGTCAGGAATCCTGCAAAGAAAGAAGCTGAGCCCAAAATAGGATCAGAGTTTCAAATGTTGCCCACTGGATGTCAGAGAAGTTGGATAATTTACGTGTATAAATACAACTGTGTCTCCCAGCTCTGTGATGGGATAAATGGGAAATAACAGGCAATTCCTTCTGCACACCTACATTTATTCGGTCATTTTATTCGAATCTCTGAAAGGAGGGACACTTATCATAAATCACTTTTTGATATGAAGACACTGAGGCATGGAAAACGTTAAATAGTTAGTCCAAGGCAAAATCCAAATATATATATTTGTACACACACGCAGAGGACAGAGCTAGGACTGAAAGTATTTCTTCCTTTAGACATCTACTCATATCTTAGGATTTTTTAGTCAGAAAACTTCTCCTCAAAGCTACATTAGCAGCCAATCTCTAGCTACCAGATTTTTTATGTTGTAAAACTAGTATTAAAGGCTTACGAGTGCTTGACACTGTACGTGGAAAACATGAAGCCGGTGGTATTTCTATTTTGTTCATTATTTTGTCCCCTGTGCTCAACACTCAGTCTGGCATATATTCAATGTTTGACAAATATTTAATCAGATGTTGGTGGTTATGTACGTCCCACCTTTTTGCCAGATGAAGTTGGTTTTCGGACATGGGAAATTCAAAATAAGAGTCAATTCTTGGGCTCAGTTTCTGCATTATGAATGCTAAACTGACAGTCCCAAAGCTCTCTCCACAGGCTCAAGTGTGGTTCCCAAGAGTTGACTCCTATCATTAGATGCTGATCTCGCTGCTTCTCGGGCTTCCTGCCATTCCCTGACACTTTGTGACTTTTTAAAATTTTTATTTTTTTATTCTTTTTTAAATTTTATTATTTTATTTTGATTTTATTCTTTTATTCTGCTCTTCTAGTTAGCACGTGGAATTGGCTGGACGTATCACCTTCTGTCCTGTGGAAATTGATGAAGGCCAACCAAATGAACACAAGCAAAGACAATTGAGTGAGAGCTTGCGATTGCAAGAAACTATCACTTCTGTTTTGGCAGAAACTCAAAGAAAGGCAAGCAGAGAAGTGGGAATGTTTTCTAGTGGAAAACAGATAAGTCTTCAAGTATGCCCTGACTGTAGGCTGTTCATGTGGAAGCTGGAAGAGAGCTTATGGGAAGCAGGGAGCCCTTTGTGATTGGCTAGGTGCCCATAGCTGGCATTCTCCAACTGGTCCTAAATTGGTAGCCGGGACAGACATAGGAAGCTGCAAGTTACTAATCAAATTCCAGCATTTGGGGTCAGTTGGTACAGGTGCTATTGTTGAACTTTCTGAATTGTTGCTAGAGATAGTGGTCTGAATTCCTACAAGTTTGATAGAAGTAGCAGACTGGCTTCCTGGGCTGGTTACCATAGAAAATGGGCTGGTTACCTGTGCTGGTTGGGCAGACCATTGAGTCAGCATTCTGCTTTTATGCAAGGTATTCAGGCTTGTCTATTCCACTTGTCTATTCAGGCTCTTACTACTCTTCCGAATTCTGCTCTTGGGCTGATCAGAGCTGCCTTACCTCCATTGTTCAAATAAGGCTTAGGACAACGGAACTCTTGACGTAACTTGCATATAACCTCTTTCTCCTCTGAAAACTGATCAGAAAAGAAGGCTGGGTTGAGAAGTGATTTAAATATCAGGAACTCATGATCATTCTACCCCTCTCACTCCTTACTTCAGTCCCCAAAAAAAGCCTGGGCACCTGTACTTTCTCTTTTACCCTTAGCTACTCTACCTGAGGCCGACACATCTACTAGATGGCCGTCCAAGGAAGAAAGGAGGGCTTGCTCTCATTTGCAGGAAGTATGGTCCGCAGACAGCTTTCACTGTCAGCTCCTTCAGGTTCTGCCTCAGCTTCTTAGAACCTCTTCACCCTCTGTCATGCCCTTTGGGGAGCATCCCATGTCCAGGAACTAAGCAAGGGAGGGGTATGAAGATGCTGCCATTTTGACCTGAGGAAGACAACTTTGATGGGAGTGCTCTCCCCGGAGGTCTCTGCCAGATTGGCCAAGACTTCTCAGATTGATGGCTCCATTTCACTGTTTCCTCTGCCCAGTTCCCCACCCCACTCCCTCTGCTTCTTTCATGGCTGCTGATTCCTAATAATGTCTTATACCCTAAACTCCATATGTTTTTGGAGAAACCAATCTGTACCTCTACCTTCATCAACAGATGAAGAATCTGGTCGACATAAATATGAACATGCTCTCTGGTTCACAGCTTCACCCCTCACTTCTTTAAGTCTGGGAGTGAATTCATATACACACACATGCGCACTCATTCTCTCTCTCTCTCTCTCACACACACACAAACACACAGCAATCTAAACATCGTGATCAACCTGTTCTCTGATTAATTACGTAGGTAAGCAAGACCTAAAACACAGATGAGCAAGTGACAACTCAGAGTCCACCACTGGGTCCATGATTTGCAATGACTGAATTTAAAAGCAGAGAGAAGTCCATCCATGTCTCCTTATGGCAGTGACAGGGCCACTGGGTGCTCTCACAGTTCCCCTGTGCCCCTTAATCTGAGGTATGTGTGTAACACTAAACCCAAGACAGTCAGGTCGATAATAGAAGAATAGAGAAGTAGAAGAATAGAAAAAGTCAAAAGAAAGAAAGAAGATCAGATTCAGCAAAGTTGTTACCTTGAGTCATTCCTGATTTACAGTCTAACCCTCTGGCTTGGAGTCTCATCCCACAGCAGGAATTTAGCAGGACTCCTTTGAGTCCTGAGCTGTTTGGGAGCTAGCTGTCTAGGCTTCAGATGGTGCGTGCACAAAACCATTGGCAATCACAGGCTGGGGCTCCAGACAGCTACTGGATTAAGGAGAAAATTTTGTCATTGGTGCTAAATTAAACATGATCTAAATCCTCACATGACTAATATTTTGTACTTTTTTCTCATCAAAAGGTGATTTATTGAGTAGAGGAAATGGATATTGGGAGCAAACAGCAAAGTGAATGAGCATGAGTGTGGGGAAGGAGGAAAATGCACTGCGGCAGCCTCCATTTCCTAGTGAATCACCCCCTATAGAATTATCACCAGCAATGAGAAAATACATCCATCAAGCAGACAGTTTGCTAGAGAGTCTGTGAACAAAAGCCAAGGAAACAGCCACTGCCTCCTGTTTTCCCAATGTGAAAGCATTCCAAAATCCAAAGAGCTAAGACGAGAGTCCCCAGTTGTTCATTTTACCCTCAAATGAAACCTCATTACTTTGAGTCATTATGTTCCAGTAGCATTATTTCTAGTGCCTTTAAGCTGCAAGACTGTGAATATTTCATCCAACGTGAGCAGGCCTGGGATAACTTGTGGTTTGAGGCATTAGAGAATCACAAAAGGCTACCTAAATCACTTGAAGAACATCAAGTCAAATTAGATCAAGATGGCAGACTGAAAGCACAGACAGTTGCCTCTCCTATCCCAAGTCCCCAGACTCATAAGAAATTGTGTGTGTGTATACAAGAGATCAATTGCTTATCTGCATTAGAAAAAAAAAAAAAAGATCTGTCGGTACACTAAGAATTTGGCTAAATCCTGAAAGATAGAAGGCAAATGAGGTTGGTTTGATGGAGTACACAAAAGTCCAAGACTCAGCCCAGGCTGAGGAAACTGCAAATAATCATAGCAGAGCTGGGTAGGCTCTAAACCCCCAGGTGGCTCTTACAGGTTGCCAGGGAAACGATCAGGGTGGGGGAATCACATTTGAAGCATTCGGAGCAGCCTGGTGGGCCCGCCCTCCCTTCACCATACCTCCACTTCTATCGGAAGAAAGAATTTTACCCTCGACTGTAGCAGTTAGTTTGAATGCTCAGGTTGTAGAGGCTGGTTGATGCCAAGAGGAACCTCTGACCAATAGAAACAGGACCAGAAGACAGAGTAATCAAATGCTCTACCGGGGAGTCCATCCTATCCCCTTCCAAAACCACTGGGGACAAACTACAGTAAACAAACACGGTCACACGTGTAAGGAGGGAATCTCAAATTATAAAAATGAGTACATGAATAAGAAACAGAAAATATTTAAAGAAAACACTTTGAAAGAGAAACACAAAAGTCAGCAAAATAGAAAATGTGCACGATAGAGCAAAAAAAGGAGGGAATTTTAAATGAAGTATAATTTATAACTTCAGAGTCATAAGAAAATTTATCATTGAAATAAAAATGAGTTATTTTGACAATTAGAAATCTTGGAAATAAAATAACATGATTACGAAAATAAAAATTTCATGACCAAATATCAAAATAGGAACCCCTGAGGAATAAGTTATTAAGTTGGCAGACTGAGCTGAAAAATTTGGACTTCAGTACAGGACAAGAAAAAAAAAGCTATGATATAAAAATCTAAAATATGAGGAATACTTGCAAGAGTGAAAATCAATTGAATTGGAGAAATTCAGTGCAATCTTTATCAAAATTCCAACAGAACTTTTATTAAACTTGACAAGCTAATCATAAAATGAAGAGGAAATGTAGACTAAAGAAGAACAGTGGAAGGAACCTGATCTACCAAATATGAAAACAAGCTATAAAGTTCTGTGAGCTAACACAATATGGTGTTTGTGTGTATTGACTGGGTCTTGATACATGAACAAACACAGATTATTATTTAAAAAAAAAATGGAAAGCTCATATTGTGTTCTATGTGGAGAGTTAATGAGATAAATCAGAGATTTGAACTGCTCTCCTCTTGAGAAAGAGATCTGGCTTCTCATTGGGCTTTGGTAAAGACTGAAGACCTAACCATGGGACATCAGATGACCATGCAACCTGAATTTCCCATGACACACCAAGTCTTGCCTTTTGATTGGGTCCGAACAGAAGCAATCCATCACCAAATGGAAATGATATTAAGGTAGCTTTGTAATGTGTCAACCCGACGATGCTGAAATCATTCCCAGAATTCCCTTTCTTGCACATTTCTGGGTATGCTGGGTCACAAGGGAGATTCTTGAGGCATTTGAAAGGCTGCAAAGAAGAAGCAGCTATTTATAATATACATACAGTTGTTTGTGACCTATCGATTCACCCTGTTAGCATGAAGCAGCATCTGGGCCTGAAAATACCCTCTCTAATCCTACATCCTCTTCTAGATTTTATGAATTCAGGGCCAGGTATGTGTCTGTGGGTTTTACCTCCATGATAAAGGTTCATCAAAGCCAGGTCTTGGTTTGTCTTCATGGAGTTCCAGCTCATGCCCACCAGGTGTTAGTCAACTCACGACCTTTCATTCCTGTCTGCCTGCCCTATGGATTTGCAAGGACAACAGCCTTACAGAGACTGCTTAACCAGATCCCTCTTGACTAAACATAATAAACTCCTACTCATTCTTTTCTGGTTGGGCCCTGACTGATACAGGTATTTAAGAAACCAAGCTCGAGCAAATCTGGAAGGAATAAACAAATTACTTCTGGATTATGAGCAGCCTGCTCAGACTTCTTGAACACCAACTCCAGTTGGAATTTTCTCCTGTCCTTCAACTCATATCCATAGCCTCCTAAGACATTCCTTATGCCCAGCTAACTGAAGAAGAAACGCTGACGATATGCTGGCAATACCCAAAGAAGGAAAGCTGCGCAGGGATGAAACTGAAGGACAAGGTGACGGGCAAGACTCCCCTGGGCAGACGTTTGAACAGCGCACATGCACTAGGACCGAAGTGAGAGATGGTCAGAGGTGTGGCTCTATACTCCTTCACAGGCTATTTCTAATGGTTTGGCTGGGTGCTCAAGGACTTGGACTTCGGCAGGGACTTCCAAATTCGGAAGATTGCTGGCCTCTGACCTCTCATTTTTTCTTCCACTTATTCCCCACACTGCAACCAAAATGACCTTCTTTGAATGAAAGCTGAATTTGTCACTCCTCTTTGTAAAGGACCCCCAGGTCCCCTCCACTTCTCATGTAAAAACCTTCCAGAGTCCTTTGTGATACATCCAGCTCCAAGTCCATACCCACCTTGGCTTAGAGCCAAGACTCCAGGCATATGAAACTTCCTCTGTTCCTCAAACCATACCACACTCCATCTGAGAGGCCTTGCCACACATCTCCCCCCGTATTTGGAACAGTCGCTCCATCTTACCTCTTTTTCCAGTAGCTTCTGTTTGCCCTCCAGTCTCAGAATAAATATGACTTTTTCTAGAAGGACTTCCCTTAGCCTTTCCCTTTTGTAATGGCCCCATGACATCTTTTTTTCATATGAGAGCTGTCACCAACGTTTCTTACAATTACCCATTTAATTGTCTATTGGGAAGTAGTGAAGCTAAGAGTTTTAAGAGCATGGTCCTGAGTCGGCCTGCCTGGATGTGAATCCCAGCTCTGACTCTTACCAGCTTTTTGACCGCAGGTAAATTACACCAATAATGGTATTCAGTTGAGGTTAGGATTAAGTGAATCCATAATACTTGTAAAGCCCCTGTAACAATGCCAGGCAAAGCAAATGCTCAAGTAAAAACAAGTATTTGCCAAAAGAATAGATAGTTATGTGAATGACATCTTTGTCACAGTCATAAAGCAAGTCATGTGAAAGTTGGGCTGAGAATCCAAGTCTCCTGTCTTTTCTTGTGTTGTTTTCCCTCCTTATAACTCTGAATCTCAGGCCAAAAAGAGTTTATCCCCAGGAGGGCATGTTAATTTGCTCAGATACTCCAAGCCCCAACACAAACTGTATTCACCTTTTTTTGAGCATCAGTTTTTGTTTAATGATAAGCAATTTAAAATGTTATCCTTACATTGGGGAGTAAAATGTAATATTCACCCAAATTTTGAAAGTAACATAAGGCTAGAAATAAAGTGTCTAACTTATGGGCTTGCCTCGTCCCCACTCCCCATCCCTCATTCCAACACTGCCATTCACCAACCAACAAGGCCACCATACTCAAATGGCACCGGCCACCAAACTGTACTTAATGCCATTATTGGCAATAATGAACAACACAACAGAATTAACTTCCAAGCCCTCTAAAATACTGGGTAGCATCTTAGATATTATTTTAATTGGAATTTGGTCCACATGTACATGAGGATCACTTGAACTTCCAAACAAAATTTGAAATTACATTTTCTTCCCCATTCTTTTTTTTTTTTTTAAGATTTTATTTATTTATTTGAGGGAGAATGAGTGAGAGAGAGCATGAGAGAGGAGAAGGTCAGAGGGAGAAGCAGACCCCCCAAGGAGCTGGAAGCCCAATGCGAGACACGATCCTGGAAGTCCGGGATCATGACCTGAGCCGAAGGCAGTTGCTCAACCAACTGAGCCATCCAGAAGCCCATTCCCCATTATTTCTGACTGTAAGCTTTTTCAAAGACTATTTACAAAGAGAGGCTAAGCCGCTAAACAATTGTATGTTGCAGCTTCACATTAATTTCAGGCAAACTGATTGTAAATACTAAGCCTATTGTCGGGGCAAAACACAGCTGTCACTGCGTTGGCTCTACGAGGAGGTCTACAGGGAATGGAAGGAAGAGGGCAGGTTTCTCAGTGGCAGGGAAGACTTTGTTGTGTGCGTTGGCTCTACGAGGAGGTCTACAGGGAATGGAAGGAAGAGGGCAGGTTTCTCAGTGGCAGGGAAGACTGTCCTGTGCATTGTAGGATGTTTAACAGCATCCCTGGCCTCTCCCCATCAAGTGCCAACAGCCCCTCTTCCATCTAGTTCGACGACCAGAAGCATCTCCAGACATGACCAAATGTCCCCTGGGGGGCAAAATCACCCCCAGTTGCAAACCACCATAATAGAAAAAAACAGAACCTAGATGACAAAAGACATGGAATGTCTTTTCCAAACAGACACATTCTATTTGGACCCTCCTGTTTAAATTCTGCTTAGAACAATTGCCAACAATAAAATGCAACCCATCCTCAACACTTCAAGAGTTGTTTTCAACGGCAACAAAGAAAAGGTGCGGGGAAAGCTACTATTTTTGGAGCCTCTCACTATTCTTGGATTTGGATCGAAATTCCATTCCTTTTGAAAGAATTTTCTTGAAGAATAGCTTACTTTCTCCACTCCCCCTGCCCTCACATGCCAGAAATTGTTGTAGAGAAGGCCTTTTTCACACTATTACTTTCAAAACGTCTCAAAGAGCAGTCTGATTTATCAGTCATTCCAGAGCTGAAAATCATTTTCTTGGCTTTTGCAGCACTGGCCAGGAGTGCCAACCTGCTGGGCATCTAAGTGGTGTCTGAAACTGCTCGTTAGAGGGACCAGGGCTGACGTAGAGATGCTAAACGCTCACCTGAACTTCAAGAGCTAAACTTATTTCATAAGGATCCAGTGAAGTCCTATTAATAGTTTCCTTATCCAACTCCAACTGAATGTATTGTTAACAATCTTTGTAACCCAAGACTAGAATCCAGTTGTGAGAACAGCTGCCAAAGAAATTCTGCTTGTTTCACCAAAATTACTTTCCCCAAGAAGATGAGCCTTTTTTTTTTTTTTTTCATTGCCAAGAATGTGTGCAGCTCTGCTGTGGTCCACCTGGCCCCCAGGGTCTTCCACATTCTGTTTCTATTTTTAGGTATTGCTTCAAACCTGAGGAACTCAACCTCATGTGGATATGAAGGGAGGGATAGGGCCATAATTTTTGGCAGAATTATTGTCAGAACCTTGCTCCACTAGATGGACTCTCGACTGCCTCTCCATTTCATTCCCCTTGCCATTTTGCATGAAACTGTTTTGTACTTGGTAATCTAGAAGGCAAAACAACAACACACGTGTAAGATTTTTTTTCAAGAAGATCCTTTAAAAAAAACAAAAACAAAACTACCAAGCTTATTCTATCGAATTCATCGGAAGACGACTCCAGTGATTTTTTTCTTTTCCTCAGATGCTTTTTTTTTTTTTCCTCATTAATCTCAAATCTTGTTTACCTGTTATTTCACACGTCTTCCCTACATCGTGGTCGGATGTAGAGAAGCTGACATCGCTGTTAATTTTCCTATTTTACAGAAGGGGCAACTATTAAAAAGCCTTGATCGATGGCATAATTCTACCTAGATCTCGGTTCTCCAGACTTTTTCTCCCAGGGCGTCTATCACTGACACAGCCCCTCTCCGTGCTGTTGTCTCATCATTATGAACCCATGGCATGTGGTTTCTCAGTGGCTCTATCTTCAAAACAAAGAACACCCATCTGAGGCAAGAATTCAAAGGTTATTCTTTGACCGAGCTAACAAAAGCTATGCCTGTAAATCTTTAGCTAAAAAAAAAAAATCTAGTATTCAATAGATCAGGACTCAAAATACAAATTACTTTGTCTGCTATGCAATAGGTTGAGTAAATACATGACCGTTCAGTTAAAATATGTGATTACGAAGGGAGAAAGTGGTGAGATTGAAATGTAATTTTTCCGTGAAAGCCTTATAAAATCTATTTCAGGAAAATTGGTCTTCAGTGGAAGATTATTTGAAAGTCCAGAACAAAAAAAAAAAAAAAAAAAAGTAGGTTAAAACTGTCCTAATTTATAACCCACTGAATGGCTCGGGCTTTTGTGGGGGAGTTTATTGGTACATTAGGAACTGTAGAGATATAAACGTGCACATGCAATCAGCAGAGAACTGAAAAGTAGAAAATTAAGCAAAGTCTCAAAGCAGTTAGAATCCTTTCTGGGCAAGAATATTGGCTGTTTGAGTCATTCTGACAGCAGGCAAAGAGTAGATAAAGATTTAAGTAGCTACCTCCCTTCAACTCAGCTGTGCAGGTACAATGATTCCATGCAGGAAGAAAAATGCTCAAAATATCACATTGTCTCTCCAAAAAGTGGAAGAAAAGATGCTTTTATATTTTTAACATTACCATTGTTCTCTCCAGAGGACAGAAACTCACAACAGAGCCATGAACACGCTACACACTGGACATCTTGAAAGTTAGATGGAGGAAGCCATTCAACACAAGGCTCTGGCCACAAAAATGGGAAAGTGACTGAGCCACCACATCATCTGACTTGAGCTTAACGTTGCCAAGAAGTCACAATATTGGCACAGAATACAGAAATTGTTTCCTCGGGGGCTCTTCATTCTCAAAACTCTGACTCAAGAACAGTGAGCAAGGAGATGCTGCACAAAACCCTGATTTAAAATGACTTTCAAGGGTGCCTGGGTGGCTCAGTGGGTTAAGCTGCACTGCCTTCGGCTCAGGTCATGATCCCAGGGTCCTGGGATCGAGTCCTGCATCGGGCTCTCTGCTCAGCGGGAGCCTGCTTCCTCCTGGCTCTCTCTCTCTGCCTGCCTCTCTGCCTGCTTGTGATCTCTCTCTCTCTCTCTGTCAAATAAATAAATAAAATCTTTTTTAAAAAAATGACTTTCAAAAGACCAAGTCAAAGACACTCAAGGGAAAGAGTATGTGGATTTTTGAAAACCTACAAGAGTGACTTGGAAAATATAAATCAGATGACTCAGCAACACAGTTTAGAAAACACACAGAAGATCCCTGTTTAAAAAACAAAATGGAGGGGCACCTGGGTGGCTCAGTAGGTTAAGCCTTTGCCTTCAGCTCAGGTCATGACCTCAGGGTCCTGGGATGGAGTCCCACATCCGACTCCCTGCTCGGTGGGGAGCCTGCTTCCCCCCTCCACACTCTCTCTGCCTGCTTCTCTGCCTACTTATGATCTCTGTCTGTCAAATAAATAAATAAAATTTGTTTAAAAAATAAATAAATAAAATTAATAAAATAAAAAATAAATAAATAACAAAATGGAATACTAATAAAAGAGTAAAAAATTAAAATAAAAAAACTAATTTTAAAAGACAATAGGCAGAGGGTGTCAAAATGGTTGGGAGATGTATTTATTTCATTTCCTGCTTGTCTTACAGAGTGAACTAAGGGGTCCAGTGCCTGTGAAGATCTCACCTCTCCCAGCCAGGATCTCCAAAAAGGAGCATAGCCAAAAGGAACATGATGTTAAACAGAAAATTATAAACACCATGACAGAAACCACAAAAGAAGGGCAAAGATCTATATTTGAGTGGCTTAGGGCACTTTTTCCTGCTTCTTGAGAAAAGGGTCCCACCATTTTCACTTTGAACCGAGCCCTGCAACTTAGGTAGCCAACCTTGGCTGAGGATCCTGCCCTAGAGTGAACAGAGCTCAAGGAGCCTCTGAAAGATGAGATTTTCATTCAGGAAGCTGGAAAGGATCCCACGGTAGCTTCATTGCTCTCCCGGAGACTGAATGTTGAAACATACCAGTGAAGACCAGTTCTGACCGTGCCTGTCACAAGGGACATGAACAAACCGCAAGACACAGCTAAAATCCTGACGGCCATTTCTGAGGTACCCTCCAAAGGATATCTACTTTCGACTCTTAAACCTCTCAAACCAACACATTCTCTTTGCCAAGGATACCGATTTGAGTTGCGCTCCTGCGACTTTGGAATGGAAGTGCCTGAGCTGTATGGAGTTTTGGAGGAGAAGGTGACTTCCGGTCTGGTCCCTCACTGCGCTGGGATCCCATCAGCCTCCAGAACGAGGCTTCAGAAGGGAGCTGCCCCTTACCTCAGACCAGGCTGATACCGGGAGGCCCATCCCACATTGACTGAAGATCGTACTCAAAGAAAAATTTCAGTTAATGGGAATTTCGTTCTAAAGTCCCCAGAAAGTAACAAAAATAGGCATGATAGGGGGCCAGTTCCAATGGGAAGATAATCCTAAACAATGGATGAACTTGGAAATTAAAAGGCAAAAGGAGTTTCTGAACAGTCCTTTAGTAATATTCATAGGAAGGGCAAATCCACTCTTAAGGAAGGGTTTGCTCTGAATTTCGTAAATAATTCACAACTTTTGGCAACGGTTTTGAGGCAGTTTTGGAAGGAATAGAAAATAGTGAGTCCAGACAACAAAAATTACAACTGCTTTGCCTGCAAGAGATAGAGATAGAGCTTTACAGTTTGGGTTACAGAATTTGCTTTGGGATCTAGACTGTCTGTTGATATTATTCCTATAATAATTCCAAAGGAAAAAATCTATTCTGATTTGATCCTAGAACACCTTTTTGTTTGATAGCAAAACACTGCAGAGAGCCTGTGGTGTGTCACTTACGTCACGTTCTCCTTTGTTAAAGCGAATACATGCTGGGCTAGGTCCTATGCTAAGTGCTCTCCCACACTCAATCCCAGGTAATCTCTGCGCCTCTAGGAGATGCGTTGTATCACTCTTCCCATTTCACCGAAACTGAGACTCGGGGAAGTTAGATACCTTCTAAAATACTTCAGAGAAAACTAGTAAGTCTGAGACTCATCTAGGTGCATCCCAGTGCCTATGGTGTGAATTTTGTGTTACACAATTTCCCACAAACCAGAGAGGTCTGGGATCCTCACAGCTTCTAGGGAAAAATTTTACTTTTTTTTATTTAAGATTTTTTTTTTTTAAGTGACCTCTACACCTAACTTGGGACTCGAATTCACAATCTCCAGATCAAGAGTCACGTGCTCTACAGACAGAGCCAGCCAGGCGTCCCTAGGGAAGAGCTCTAAATGAAGGGAAGGACGCTAGACACTGCAGACCAACCTTCCCTGTATGCTGCCAGTTTTTTAATTCATATGCCCTTTTCCTCGACTTATAAATGGATCAGTATTACTATTCTCACTTCATTTTCTTGGCTTCCAACTCCCAAAAGACAACATCCTTATGAGTTCAAGATAAAAATGTGTTTGATCATACTCAGAGCAACAAGAGAGGGAAAAAGTTTAAAAATTATTTTATTTTAAGAAATTTGTTCTGGAATAATGGCTTTAATAAAGAGCCAGACTATCTGTCTTGAGTACGAAATTTTGCTGTGTGTGTGTGCACTTGTGTGTGCACGTACCAATGTATCGCATACCGAGCATGTCACGTTAAGAGAAACCCTGGACATTCTACAAATGCCTGAAAACAGTGGAAACATTTCACTGGATCACAGACTAACTGTGGCTCCACATCAAGGATCTACTACAATCACAAGCTTCACACTGTTGTTCCTATAGTCTTTTCCTGGTTTCTTCCAGTTAATGGATGACTTCTAGAAAGCACTAGTAATACTTTCATTTCTGTCCTCATTGAAAACCTTAACTAAAAATGCCACGAGGCATTTTAATTTTTTTTTTAATTTTAGAATTTTTAAAAAATTTTTGTCTTCCCAGGGGCTCTGGAACCCTTTTCCACCCTTCCCAGAATGAAATTTAAAAAAAAAAACAAAAAACAAAAAAAAAGCTTGAACACTTGAACACTAGAGGGCAACATTGTTCCTCATATATATACTCAAAAGAAAAACTAAGGATGTCTAAAATTCCTCAATATTTTCTTCTTCCCTTTAAGACTCTGATACATACAAGTTGATGAATTTGGAGATATGTATATGCTCATGAAATCATAACCATAATCAAAGTAATAGACATACCCATCATTTCCAGAAGATTCCTCCTCCCTTCCCTGTGTGTGTGTGTGTGTGTGTGTGTGTGTGTGTGTGTGTGTGTTTAGAAAGCTTAACCTGAGATTTATCCTCCTCACACAGTTTCAATTGCACAACACAGTATTGTCAACTAGAGGTTTGACATTGTACAGCAGATCTTAGAATTTGCTCATCTTGTGTAACTGAAACTCTGATGCCTGTTTCCCCCACCGACCAGCCTCTGGCAACTACCATTTTACTGTTTCCATGAACTACTTTAGATACCTCATATAAACTGGAATCAAGCAGTATTTCTCTTAGCATAATGTCCTCCAGGACCATTCATGTTGTCCCAACTGGCAAAATTTCCTTTTGTTTTTTTAAGGCTAGATAAATAAAATTTCATCGTATGTATATACCACATTTTCTTTATCCATCCATCCGTTGATAGACAGTTAGGTTGTTTCCGTGTCTTGGCTGTTGTGAATAATGCTGCAATGAATATGGTAGTGAAGTTGTAGCTTTGAGATACTGATTTTAAGTCTTAGGGGCATATACCCAGGAGTGGGATTGTTGGATCATATGGACATTGTATTTACAATTTTTTGAGGAAGCTCTGTACTGTTTTCCAGAGCTGCTTTTTCCAGACACGATGGATGATCTGCCCACGTCCCCAACATTGACCAAAGCTTCTATTTATCTACTACTTCCCATATCCCCTCATCTATTTAAAGACATTATAATGTTTTTCTCTCACCAACTGTATCAATGTCTTCCTCTTTACTGATTCATCTGCAACATCAGGAGCTAAGGGGGAAAATGGGGTGCATAAAGATAGTTCAAGTACTTTATGGAAATACAATATATATATATATATATATATATATATATGGGAAAGCACACAAATCCTAAGTGCGCAGCTTAATGGTTTCTCACAAAGTGAACACCATGAGTCTTCAGTTCAAGAGAAAGAACAGGACCTGCCTCTCCAAAGTCCCTCTTGTGCCCCCTTCAAGTCACTACCCACCAATGTTGACCACCATTTTGACTTCTCACTTTTTTCCCCGTTCTATATAGATAGGAAGGTGCAACAAACACTTGTTGGGTCCGGCTTCTTTTAGTCAACGGCATGTGTGAAAGCTTCATTTACATTCCTGTGGGTGTTATCATGTGTCTGTTCTCAAGGCTGTACCTTATTCTGTTGTACATATTCACTGGAATATGTTTACCCTTTCCACCTGCAACAGACATGTGAGTTGTTTCCAGGCTAGAATATGGTAAGCAGTGTTGTTATGAACCACTGTGCAGGTGCCTTTTGTGTCCTATGTATGTAACTAGGATTGGAATGGCATATATACATATATATGAAATATACGCGAGTGTGAGGGATATGCATACATATGATAGATACGAGGTGGCTGAAATATCAGCCCACTTGTCTGCAAAACCAAAGGTCCTGATTGCATGAGAGGGATGTATGGAACACAGTGTGTAAGCTTCATGGACTTAGAGACCATTACAGGCTTCATCTCTCAAATGCATTTATGTATTAATCTGCATCCTGGACCTTCTCCAAAAACTCCAGGCTCTCAGCCCCCATGGCCCCAACCCAACTTTTCTACTTCACCGTCTAATAAGTATCTCAGATCAACCCATCCAGAGCCACACTTGGTCCCTGGTCCAAATTTGTTCTTCCCCAGTCTACATCATTTCTTGGAATAGCAGCTCCTTAACTCAGATCATGCTCGTCAGAGAGATCTCACCTTCCTCACCTTCCTCACCATTAAAGTCCGTTCAGGATTCTGATCCAAACCTCCATCATCTCTCTATTTGATCTTGCGAAGACCGTGTTTTGGCCTTTATGTTTATTTATTTATTTATGTTTTGGCCTTTGACCTCTGACCTCTGTCCCTGATTCTGCCCTTGCCCCTTTGCATCCTGCTCTTCCCATAGGAATCAGAGCAGAGTCATGAGCCTACAAAACATAACGGGGCTGTGATATCTGCTACGTACTAAGCAATATATATTTGGTCTCCCTCCCAGCTCCTGGCACAGAGTTCCTAAAACCTTTGCAATTTCCTAAGTTATGAGAGTGATAAAGTTGTCTTTCATTACATTAATGCAGTGACTTTGGAGAAAGTCCTAAGTAACCTAAGGATGGGGCCTGCTTGCCAGAGGACCCCACCATGAGATTAGAGGGTGGGAGTATCCGGTCTCACCCTTGACCTGCTGGTAGACTGGCAGGGAAGAGGAGCTGGAGATAGATTTCTGTTGCCAAAGACCAATGATTTCATCAATCACGCTTGTGTCATGAAGCCTCCATGAAAACCCAAAAGGGCAAGGTTCAGAGAACTTCTATGTTGGTGAACACATGCAGACATGCCCAGAAAGGGCATGGAAACTCCTTCCAGCCGCCCATACCCTGTGTACAGTTCACCTGGCTGTTCGGCTGTTTCCTTTCTAATATCCCTCTCAGAAACTGCTAAGTGTAAGTCAATGTTTCTCTGAGTTCTGTGAGCCACTCAGGCAAACTAGCCAAACCTGAGGCGATGGGGACCTCGGATCCCTGCAACACGGGCGATGAGCTGGGCTTGCGGTTGGCTTCTGAAGGGAGTGGGAGCAGAGGGGAGCAGCGTGGGAGGACTGTGGGGTCTGACACCATCTCCAGGCCAGAATTAATTGCTTGGTGCATGAGGAAAAAAACCACACAGTTGGAAGTTCACGCTGCTAAGAACCATCTCGTGTCTTCCAATCTCACTCCAAGTAAAAGCCAGACTCTTTATACACGACAGCTAGGCCCCAACATCATTCTCTCTCCACCCTTTATGTGTCCTTGCTTCTGACCGGTCTCCCTCTGGCCGCTCTGCTTCCTCACTCTGTTCACTGGCCTCCTCGCTGGCCTTCGAACCGTCCCGCTTTGGTAGACTGTTTGCATTTATTGTTGTAATGCCTTAAAATAGTCTTTCCCCAAATATTGGTATGACTTCCTCCTTCAATTCCTTCAACTCTTTATTAAAATGTCTTTTTGAAATGCTTGCCTTTGCCACTCTGTTAAAAATTGCATCCATGATCTATAAACCTCCTCCGTATTTTATGGATTTCTTTTTTTTTTTTTTTTTTTTTGGTTGGTTGGTAGTTTTGTTTTCTTACTTACCTTGTTGGGGTTTTTTAGAATTACTTTTTTCATTTTTTATTTTTTTTTTAAGATTCCATTTACTTATTTGACAGATCACAAGTAGGCAGGGGATGGGGGAAGCAGACTCCCCGCTGAGCAGAGAGCCCTGATGTGGGGCTCGATCCCAAGACTTTGGGATCATAACCTGAGTGGAAGACAGTGGCTTTAACCCACTGAGCCACCCAGGTGCCCCTGAATTGCTTTTTTTAGTAGAAAATATGCCCCACACGTGCCCATAAATTTGTCTGCTTTCATTCATTTCATACTTAACTAAGAAAGTTTACCCTTGTACTAAACTATGGATTAAGAAAGTAGCTGCCATATATGAAAAAAACGCACATTTGGAAAAATAGTCCTATTTCCCAGTGGCAGTAGGAAGTAATGTATCACATTATGTATATTCTACCATAATCCCAACATGTCCAAAGCCAGACTCATTATCTTTTCTGTCTTCTGGGCTGTCTGATTTGGTTGGTAGTAAGTACTAGGAGACAACAAACTAAGGAGCTAGGAGGCATTGTACCATCATCATGCTCACCTATTCCATGACAAATGTATCTTTTGGTTGTTTCCCATCCTTACCTGACTCTAGTTCAGTCTGAGCAGGAACCTGATTTGTCTTATCCATTAATGTACCCTCAATGTCTGGTGTCCTATCTGTCATGGGGTAGGAGTCCCATAAATCTTGGTTAGATAGATGTCACTGAGTACATTCTAGACTCTTTCTGCCTCTCATCTCCACTTTCCAAGAGTCTTCAAGCCCCTCATTCTCGTCCTAAATGTCTCTCTAGTGCACCACTGCCCTCCCTCTCCAACAATCTCATCCAGGCCTTGCTCATTCTTTGCATTAATTCTTGCACTAACCTACTAATTAGACTTACCCTGCTCTTGTCCATCCTTCTACACAGCTTTCTAAAGCACGTGCTTGTAACACTTTAAAAGATGCCCCCTTGCCCACAACACAGAGTCTCTCCTTCTTTGTAAGTTCCGAAACTTACCTCCTCCCTCATTAGCCCCCATGTCTCCAACTGAGCCAAAGCCTTTATGGTTCCCAGGCTTCGGCAGGCCCTGTCCTGCCTCCACACTCCTACCCTTGCTATGGCGTTAACCTGGAGCCCTCCCGCCCACCTGTCCATGCCTGCTTAATTAACTCCTGCTCATTTGCCACTGTGCCAGGATATACCTCTCAGACAGCCCACATCCCACAGTGCTAGAACACTCTGTTCATCGTCTTTCCCCACCTGTCCCTTGAGGGCAGGAATTCTGTATGTTTTCTCTTCGTATCCCAAGAGCCCTGTTTGGTGCCTCTGTGATGGTGGGTCCTTGAAGAGTATTGACTGAAACACAGTTTGTGAACCTGTCTTCATTTATGAGTTTATCTCTTCACCTCACCCCATTCTTAGTTTCCCTTTGTTACTCTGCTTTTAATGCTTATGACGGGTTGAATATTTCACAGTGATTTTTAAGAAGTCTTTCTTTCCAAAACTACATCTCAAAACTGGAGGATGGTAACTGGGTTCAAAAATTGAAATCCAAGAGTTGACTGAATTTTCAGTCAGTTTACCAAGACATGAGGTTCCCGGCTTCCCTGACTGGGATGAGGAGTGGACGCAGTGAGGTCTCCTTGTCCAGAATGGCACCTCTCCTCAGACAGTGCTGCCCACCGTCCTTGCAAAGGGAGGACTGGCCCCCCTGCCTCTCACTTAGGACGCCTGCTAGAGTTGAACTGCATCTCCCCCAAAACTCATGTTTTGAAGTCCTAACCCCCAATACTTCAGAATGTTTCTATATTCGAGATAGGGTCTTCACAGAGTGATTAGTTCAAATGAGATCATTAGGGTGTACCCCAACGTAATATAACCACTGTCATCATAAGAGGTTTTTGGACACAGACGCACGCAGAGGGAAGATGATGGGAAGGTTAAGAAAGAAGACGGCTGTCTACATGCCGAGACCGGGGGACTTAGGAGAAACTCTGCTGACATCTTGATCTCAGACTTCCAACCTCCAGAACTCTCTGAATCCCCCAGTTTCTGGTGCTTTGATAGGGTAACCTTAGCGAACGGACACGCTAACATTCATGGGTCTGTCCTTTCCGTGAGCGTTTCGCAACAGGGGAAACACTGTGCCTGTTTCACAATCCACTTTTTCATGCAATCCTAAGTAAACATCTTTCCATGTCGAGCATTTTTAATAGCCCAACAGCCATTTGGGGTCTCAGGAAACATTATACAGTCTTTTCTTAAAGGGGCCATGCCTTGTTTTTTTCCAACATTTTCAAACACACTTGACGGCCAGAGAATCATTTTGGAGTCCCCTGGGGGCTTCATGCCCATCAACCCACTTCTCTAATTTCACCTTTTTTTTTTTTTTTTTAAGATTTAATTTATTTATTTGTCAGAGACACAGCGAGGGAGGGGGGAGCATAAACAGGGGGATTATGAGAGGGAGAAGCAGGCTTCCCATGGAGCAGGTGTGGGGATCAATATGGGGCTCCATGAGGCTTGACAGGGCTCAATCATAGGACCCTGGGATCGTGAACTGAGCCGAAGCCAGACGCCTAACAACTGAGCCACCCAGAAGCCCTCCCAGTTACATTTTTTTGAGTTAGGAAGGAAGAGAGGGAAAAGAAAAAAAGAGAAGCAGTCCCTTTTTGGAGAATTAATGATTTCCCATTTTCATGGGAAACACAAATGTGTAAATTCTTCAAATGCCACAGGCCTTAAGTGATTCTATTTTCAAATATTCTGGAAAGAAGAGGAATGGTCCAAAAAGTAGCTTGGAATTCACTTGGAATTGGCTTGCAAATTAAAACCGTATAAGCTGAGATAGAGTTGGTTTATGATGTTAACGTAGCACCCCAGTCTTTTTGTTTTTTTACATTTGGGTTTGTTTTCTAAATTAGAATGAAAACATTTTATAAACAGTCTTGTGCCCTGTATAGGGCTTCAGTGATCAAAGATGTTATACTGAAATGGGTAGGAACTCAAGCTTTGGTGACTGCTGGACCTTCATTCACTCCTTTAACAGACCATGAGGTCTGGACCACCCAGCTGTCCCTCTTAAGTATTTTCCACATCAGATCATCTGTGACCTCGCCAGACTAGCAATACCACTCTAGGGTCTTGTGGGGAAGAATAAATGAAATGTAATTTACCTAGTGTGGTGCCTACACATGGTAGATACTAGCACAGAGAGATAGAGAGATACTTTGTTTGTTTGTTTGTTTGTTTGTTTTTAAGAAAACAATTACATGGGGGACCTGGGTGGCTCAGTCCCTTAAGCATCTGCCTTTAGCTCAGTTCAGGATCCCAGAGTCCTGGCATCTGTGTGACAAATAAGTAAATAAAATCTTAAAAAGAAAAAAGAAGACAGTTACATTACTATATGTATAAAAGGTACCTAAAATGCAATATTATAATATAATTACATTATGCATTATAATGCATATATGCATATACATTATTCATATCATGTCTGCATGATTACTATAATTACGATAAATGTTTATCAGGCAGCATTGGTCTGTGCATAAACAAACCCTTTTTTTATTAAGTTTTTTATTTTAATTCTAGTACAGTTAACATACAGGGCTATACTAGCTTCAGGCATACAATACAGCGATTCGACAATCCTATACCTTGCTTAGTGCTCGTCCTGGTACGTGTCCTCCGTAATCCCCATCTTCTGTTTCAGTCATTCCCCCCACTCACACCAGTTTGTTCTCTATAGTAGAGTCTCTTTTTGGTTTCTCTCTCTCTCTCTCTCTCTCTCTCTCTCTCTTTCTCTGTTTTTTAACTTGTTCATGCGTTTTGTTTCCTAAATTCTACTTTTGAGTGAAGTCTTATGGTATTTGTCTTTTACTGACTGACTTATTTTGTTTATCATTATACACTCTAGCCCCATTCATATTGTTGCAAATGGCAAGATTTCATTCTTTTGATGGCTGAGTAATATTCCATTGTATTTACTTTCCACATCTTTATCCATTAGTCTATCAACGGACCCTTGGGTTGCTTCCATATCTTGCCTATTGTAAATAATGCTACTATACACATAGGGGTGCATGTATCCCTTTAAATTAGTGGGTTTTTTGTTGTTGTTGTTTTTTAATCTTTTGGGTAAATATCCAGTAGTGCAATTGCTTGATCATAGGGTAGCTCTATTTTTCATTTTCTGAGGACCCTCCATACTGTTTCCCAGAGTGGCTGCACCAGTCTGCATTCCCGCCAGCAGTGCACAAGGGTTCCTGTTCTCCACATCCTCGCCAACACTAGCTGTCTCTTGGGTTTTGATTTTAGCCATTTGGACAGGAATGAGGTGATACTTCTTTGTGGTTTTGATTTGCATTTCTCTGACGATAAGTGATCTTTTCATGTGTCTTCTGGCCAGATAGCTAGATACCTTTCCCTGCTATTGCCCTAGCAACTATTCTTTCTTTTTTTTTTTTTTAAAGATTTTATTTATTTATTTGACAAAGAGAGATGACAAGCAGGCAGAGAGGCAGGCAGAGAGAGAGGAGGAAGCAGGCTCCCTGCTGAGCAGAGAGCCTGATTTGGGGCTCGATCCCAGGACCCTGGGATCATGACCTGAGCCGAAGACAGTGGCTTAACCCACTGAGCCACCCAGGCGTCCCCCTAGCAACTTTTCTATAAGGAAATCTCACATTCCGAACATAGGATTTGTATCCTCGATAAAGCCTGCTGATTTGGGTAATATTTTGTCCTATCCTTCACTGGTTGATCGGTGAAAAGACCTCACAAAAATAAAGTTTGTAAAAACTGAACTCTTGTTTGAGCACAGAAGTTAACTTACGCTTTATCGTCAGCAAGATAACATGAAATGACTTTTATAATGTTTCATTTCTACACAAAAGGTACCTTTTTATGAACAAGCAATTTCATTTCAGTTACTCAGACTCATTGACCCCCTCTGTAAATATTACAGAGTTCTAGAAAGTAAATACAAACAGAGGGGCAGAGAGTTACAAAAGTTGATGTTTTGGGCTCTGAGGTCACAGGAACGGAATCACCACAGATAAAGCTGAGCAGACTTCAGCCATCCATGTAGATGATGGGATCTCTTCTTGGTTGGAATGGGCATTGCCTCAGACTTACATAACATCACCTATTTCCATATAATTGGGAGGAGCAACAGTTTTAAGTAAAGGTACTCTCCTCTCATAAAACTTTAGTATTGTAAGAATCAGAATAATTTTGACACACCATTATAATGTAAACCAGCCACGTTTTCTAGCTAATTTGATCTTTCCTGAGGAAAAAAATTACACATCACATTTCCTTTGCTCAAGAGATGAAATCATCTTTGTTGCTTTTTTATTTTAACTATGATCTCCTTTCTCAAGTTCACTCCATGGCTTTTCGGTATTCTACCCCGTTCTTCTGCCCCTCATCAAACCACCTTTGATTATGAGGTCAAGTTCTTGCCTGTCACCCAGAATCCCCTAACAAACCTGCCAATATACCTGGCCAGTCTGAACCTTCCACCCTCAACTCTGAGACCTCTGAAATGTATCTTCCACAGAACACCAAAGGCGAGGGCCTCAAGCCAAGGCAGCTTTTCCCCTAGAATTATACTGAATAATTCTTGACCACCTTTGCTAAATGATTTTCTATGTTCTCTCCTCTTAGAAGGTGATTCAGGGAAAGATGTGTTAAAGTAGTATTTTCTTTTAACGGTAAGGAAAGAAAAGTCCTTGAAGAAGACAGGCTTGGATTGTTGAGAAATTTCTTCGGGCTTCGCTCGCTCCCTCCCTCCCTGCCTGCCTACCCACATCACTGCAGCAGGCAACTACAAGAATCCACCAGGGCCAAAACACACGGACTAAATGGAACCACAGTGCTTCCTGACATGCAGAACACTCAGCCTTCAGATGATGCAAGACGGTGGTACAAGTTAGTCATGTGCAAACAAGAGTGGCCCATGACTAGCTTTATTTGCCTGGGTTCCAAGTGTCACCACCTACACTGCTCCAAGCCTACGATAGCAAAGGTGATCTTTGTTCCTTTATTCATTATACAGAAATCCCTAGGTCTGGCAGGAATAAGGATGAGCAGAACAGTATCCACGGCCATCATCTACCAGACAGGAGGGCAATCCCAAACAACACGGAAAGCCATTGATGAGTATGTGGCATAGAAGGAGGTGGGCAGGGGGTCGGGGGGCGGCGCTTCTAACCCAGAGGGCAGAGGAGGAGGTACTAGCAAAGACGTCCTGGGAAGGGCAATGCCGGAACTGAATCTTATACTCGAAATCTCAGAGATCAAAATATTTTTGCACGGGTAGAAAAAGCTTGTGTTTCGAGCAGATTACCTCTCAGCCAGCTCCACAAACACCCTCCGTTCCCATTAGAAAATGGGCTCCAGGGCTGTGATGTCTTCATGGAATTACATTCTGTCCATTTTCTTTTCCTTCTTCTTCTTCTCATGGGAATGAAACCATAAATCCTGTTCACCAAATAGGTATTTCTCGACTTTTAAAAGTTTGGTTCGGAAAACATCCATTTCCTGCTCCGTTAAATAAGATTCTGGCAGATGCTGGTTCTCACCCTTCTGCCAAAGCCATTATACACGTGGGCTGTGGTGTTTGGACAGACTTTAAATAGGAGTGTTGAATCCCAACGGGTGTGTCCTGATGCGATAATTGCTTTTGGGACAGGTTATTGTGCGCGGTTTCCAGTTCAGGGCGTTCAGCTTAAAATACATTCTGCCTATCGTGCAAATCACTTGGAAAAAAAATCCTTGGTGAACTGCCTATAAAATTCCTAGCACAGGCTAAGTCATATCCTCAAGTATTTCATTTTTCCATTGGACCCAACTTTAGAGACTTTAATTAAAGGCAAATTTTATTACTTTCATTCTAAGGGTGGAGACTGGGAGACGTTAGCACAAAATGAATCATGTGGAGCTGCAGAAGGGGTCAGCTGCAGAATCTTCTGGTAGATGCTAGTTGGGATGTCAAGTCATTCAATATGACTACCGCTTACATTTCCTTTCAGTAAGATCTTTTTCCGTGTTTGTGATACAATGCAACAAGTCTGTAAAAGCGGACGCAGAAAAGAAAATGCAAACCATTGAGATGGAGGTCAGGATCGGCCTATCACCATCTTTCATTGATCAGTGCATTTTACATGAAAAAGCATCTTAATTTTTTTATGCTTCTGAGCACACCGCTAAGCTGTCCTTCAAGATAGCGTCCTGGAGGTCGTACACCAAGCCTACCCCTGGCCCCTGTAAGGATATTCTAGGGTGATATTGATCCCAATCAGCTGCTTTTGTGCAAATAAGTCGCTCTATTAACTTATTTTTAATGTATTGCCCATACCCATGACTATTCATCAAGAAATATGCTATCAACTTGAGCAAGAGTCAGATCGGAATATCCTTTGACTGTTGAGGGTTGAGAATGTTTTTCTTGGCAAATGTTCACTGCTGAAGACAATTAATTAAAAATAAGTTAGTAGGCCAATATCTTTGTGGGAGGGTTGCCCAACGATCAAATGTAATCCTTGATAATCCTGGTCTTTGCCATGGCCCAGCAGTAGATACGTTCCCCAAGGCAAGGAAACACTCCCCAGGTGATAGAAGTGTGGTTGCCTCCCAGCAGGAAGCCCTCCTCTTCTTAACACCTGTTTCATTGACTCACTATGTGGGCACGGGTGCCTGAGTCCCAGCAAGCTGCTGCTTTCTAGCCTTTGAGGAGGACCAACTTCGAGTGGTAGGAAAACTAATAAACCCACATGCCAGCTTTCCTGCTTTCCCTGGTTATTGATCAGACACCCCCTGAATGCCAGGCTCTGTGCCACACCCCAGGAAGAGGCAAGAGCACACAATGGACACAACCTCATGGAGCTTATAGTCTAATGGGAGAGGCAACCAACACATGTGGGAACGTATGGAGGACTATGAGAACGCATAAGGAAGGAATCCCAAACTAGGCGGGAAAATTAGAAATTAGGCACCTGCTAATCTTAGAACTGGCTTTCAAGCTTGTCTATACATTGAAAGCACCAGGAGAGCTTCAAAAAAAAAAAAAAAAAAAACTTTTTCCTGGGTTTCACTTCTGGAGATTCTGATGGAACCAGTTTGGGGTAAAGCATGGGAATCAAGATTCTTTTAAAGCCCCCAAGGTAATTCTAATGCACAGCAAAACTTGGCAACACGAGTCTAGGGATCAATGGGAGTGAGTCCATAGAGGCTCATCCCAGCAGAGGGAATAAAACAGATAGAGACCCTGAGGTCTGGAGAGCTTAGTGCACACTGGAACCAAAGTGTCCGGCGTGTCAGGAGGAGGCTGGGAGGGGCCAGAGACGGAGCTGAAGGTGAGTGGAGAAGTCCGCTGCATCTAGCCCACCCGTGGCCCTCGTAAGTCAAGTTGCAGATTCTGCACTTTTTAGTAAGAGCAATGGGAAGCCACTGGATGGCTTTAGACAAGGAAGGGACGTTATCCCCCATGACCAGTGTTCATAAGACCATCTCGGACCGCTGGGCAGACAGTGTGTTAGAGGTGACATGACACGAGGATATTAACAAGTCCCTCTGTACATTCCAGTCGCACAAAGCTGCCGAAAGAAGCCAAAAATAAGAGGAACAGGGCCGTGGTCATGTCAAGCAAAGCTCAAAGGAGTCACGCTCTCCCAGCTGATCCTGGACAGTGGGAAGAATCAGATTTTCTTCTAAACAAGGCCATGAGGGCCAACTCCCTCCCGTTACACCGACGTCCTGTCTTCTATCATCCAGATCGAAGTTCTGCCTTCGGCCGTCCCCTCCTTCCACCGCCTCGGGCTGCGCTGAACAAGCAGACAGGAGGGCATGGACAGAGAAGAAAGAGCTCCAAGGGAAGAGATTTCTCCACCATCCCATGGCGATCACCTGCAGTGTCCCGAGAAAAGATCATGAAAACCGGGTACCTCCTGCCAGGGCTGGAGGGTTGCCCTGAGAGGAGGAAAGGAGTCGTTCCCGAATCTTCATGACCCGCTGTCGCCATACAGGCTGGAAGAGCTGCTTGCCCACTGTATGAACTTGTCTGGACTCCATGTGTGAACGAACTTGCCAACGGCAGCAACTCCATGGGGTAGGAAGGAGCCACTCCCTCTTTCCACAATAAGGGACAGATTAGGAATGAAATTACGCTACTTTCCGTTCTATCCCAGATTTGCTATTGAACTCTAAAAGAAAGCCTTCTTTTTTATTTTATTTTATTTTTCCAGTGTTCCAAGATTCATTGTTTACGGTTCTTTCCACCCACAGAATGGGTGCTCTGATACCCTAGGAAGGAGGTGGAGAACTCCAAACACTGTGTGAGTTCAGCCTTCAAGGCAGTTCAAGTCGAAATCTACAATGTCTTTTTTTTTTACTAAAACGGAAATCTAGTAAGTGCCCTTCGACAGCTTCCACGACCCGGACTCTACACACACATCTCACCCAACACCGCCAACGCCCCGTGAGTAAGGCCTTCTTTCTACCATTTTACAGAAGCAGCAGCTCAGGTTGTGAGAGGCTACTGTACCCGGCCCCGGGTCATAGGATTGGCTGGCCTGCGGCTGGAACGCAGTTCTAGTCTGACTCCGGAGCGCCCGTTCTCAACCCGTATGCCCCACTGCTTCCCCACTGGATGCTTTCTCCGCCTGGGACAACGACTGAGCTGCACCGACCTGCAGTAGCCTGTCACAGGGACATCTGATGGCACCAATATGACAAGATCTGAACATTCAATGTCCGTTTTTTGTCCTCTACACCAGAGGTCGAATCCAGGCCAGTTACTGAAGCTCCCCATGCCTGTTTTTGGCCCTGTAAAATGGGAATAACAAGAATAATATTTACCTCATAGAGCCTTGTGAAGATTGAATAAGATGATTATAGAATAAGGATCTAGTACAGGCGCACCTGGGTGGCTCAGTCAGTTAAGTGTCCAACTCTTCATTTCGGCTCAGGTCGTGATCTCAGGGTTGGTAAGTCAAGCCCCCCGTCGAGCTCCACACTCAGATCCGAATTATCAGCTTGAGATGTTCTCTCCCACTCCCTCTGCCCCTCCTCCTGCACGTTGTCTCTCTCTCTCTCTCTCTCTCAAAAAAAAAAAGCATTTATTACAAACTTATTAAGCAGTTAGTGCTCAATAAACGTTACTCGTGATTGTTATTGCTAACATTACACTAGGTTTGCACACTTCTCTATCTTTTCACCCCACTTGTGCATCACCTTTCACTTTCTCATGGAAATTGGCCACAAATTGAACTAAAAGACTACAGAGTTCCTTGCTTGGCCTTAATTTGTTTGATGGAGATGAGGAGGGGTGTGGCGGCGGGGTGGGGAGCTGCCCTGGTCATCACCACTAGATGGTGCTAATATATTACAACCCGCCGCACTGCTTTTCACATAAATTTCACAATTTAAAAAAAAAGTGTCTAAGGACTGGCAGGCGCCATCGTATTCTTTTTCTAAATGCCGCCTATTATTCTACTTCTGACACAAGGGCTCAACAGTGCTGCTTACATTAGCCCATGCACTACCCTGAGAAAAAAGGCTGGGATTGTCTTCCAGCTGCTTTATTTTAGATATGAGATAACTGAAATAGCTGTCTTTTGATATCATAACTCGGGTCAAGCCATCAGCAGAGGACATTTCCATTTTTTCGCTAAATGTGAAGTGTAATGAGTTCTTGGTGTAAAAGAGTGACTCCCTATAAACCGAGATCAGTGAAAGAAGGTTAGACAAAAGTCATAGTGTTGTTTCCTCGTTAAGAAAAATCACATGCCTTCCCCCCCGGAATTAAAGCGTCCTCACAGAATATCACCTCACAGTCGCGGTGGTGGACTTCCCCTGCCTGATTTCCGAGGCACACGCTAGCCTTTTCTCACATTTTTGTATCAACAATACCCAGTTTCGCCCACAGATGGAAGCCACGAACTCAAGTTTAGGCTTGTCCCCATGAAAGGGTCATTCAAGGATCCCTCTGGGTTGCCACATGGCCTCGGTGATGAAAGACTGTTGTCATTGCTCCCTGGGAACCACAGGTGGGAAGAGTTTTTGGAATCCTCTGTCTCCATCAACAGAGGAAGGACTCAGCTTCCCTGAGTTGCACGCCCTGCTTGCCCAAGTGAAAAACTCTCTCTTCACAACCATTATCAGCAGCTTCCAAAGTGTTCACCTACCTCTCGCTCACACTTATGCCAAACGATGAGGCAAGGAGCTCTTTGCCAAAAGGAAAATATGGGGTTATTTTCTGTTCTCACGGCCAAAAATAATTTCAAAGGAGCCTTCTTTTAATTTCCTGTTTTAATTTCCATGTGGACAAATAAACAGCCCCTGAGAGCTCTATCATTGGGGATTCCAGAGACAAAGGAGAAAGGCTGGGCTGTGCGGCCCTGGCATGAACGGGTACGTCCCGTGACTGGAACATCTCTCGTATTTTATCTGTCAGCCCACAGACTGTTTTGCATGTGTTCTTTCCTATCGGTCCCCACACCAGTACAGTGGGAAGACAAGACAGGCAATTGCTATGGCCCCTCTCAATGCATAAGACTGGACTTGCCCAGGACTGAGAACTGGCTAGTGGTGCAGCTGGGACTCAAACCTAGACCATCCATATCACTTTGATTTTCATTATCACACATCACATGCAACCTGTAATATCTCCTGCTCGGTTGATATTTATCGACTGCCTTCAGCTCTTCAGGGGTAGATGGAGTCTCTGTCCAACTAAATTTTAAGTTTAAAGATAATGACTATGTCTAACAAACCTGATGTTCCCACAAAGCCTTAAACGTGTAATAAATAATGATTGGTTAGGTCTTTATTGTGTGAAGAATGACAGTAATAAAGGTATTTTACTTATATGCCCTTAAATCTAAATAAAATTGTATGTTTAGATGATCCTTTTGTAGAAGGGGAAAACACATCAGGATTGAAAAACAGACAATTTTTTCAAATTCATTTTAAATGGGAAAAATAAGACAATTCAAGGCAGACTCATTTCCTATTCTATATCCATTGTGGGTTTAGGTTATAATTTTGATGACAGCAAAGGGACCGGGGTGTTCTTCTGTTTTCCTTTGCTAAATGACATGATTTGGGTACAAGTAAAATTGTGTTTCTGTGGGTTCGCCTCCATATTTACTCTCTGCCTGACTCCCATTTTCCAGTGTTTCATAGTCTGGAGAGGAAGTGTGGTCTAGTGGTCAGAAAAACAGAGTCGTGGTTTCTATTCCGGTCTTGTTCCTTGACTCATCAGATCTTCGGAAAGTCACTGAAGCATTATGAGCCTCAGTTTATCCACTTTTTTCCAACATTGTAGAGTTGTTGCTCAGAAAAAAATCAGATCATCTAACTCTGAAATAAGAAATTTTTTGACTCTAAAAATAAATAATACCATCTAAATACAAAACTTCATGAAATTGGTAATAATGGCCAGAAGAAATAATGACAGAAGAAGAAGAGAATTATATAATTGATTTTATCAACTAAAAGGAGGTACCAAAGATTCCTCTAGTAAGTGTAAATTTAGCTGGTTATGGGTTACCACAAGAGATAGTCTGGAAAAAAATTTATGACGGGAATAAAATCAAAGAACCAAGAATCTAGGGGAGAGTAGTGTCAGGAATCACAAGGTCTTTCTCTTTGTCTCCAGAAGGAAAAAGTAACTGAGGAGAAGCACTCAGATTTCACTTTAGGACTCATACTCTTAGGCATACCAATAAACCTTCTGAGAGCTCCCATCTGATCAGGATACAAATCCAAGACCTACTTCAGATCTAGTTTCTCTCCACCCTTCATTTTCTCCATGTTATCCTACTTCAAGGAGAAAAGATAACAGTATATCTGTTATACAAGGACTGTTATACCTTGTTGATTTAAAAGGGGAATTCAGAATTCTTTCTGAAAAAAAAAAATCGAATTCACCCGATCACTTACACATAGAGAGTCCACTTCATTTCTGCACATGGCCTATTGGCTCACTTATTGACTCTGGCATTCTCAGTCACCAAGAGCCACCCAAGGAAACAGAACTGGGTTGCCTTCAGAACTTCAATGTTGGCTCAAAGATTGGTGTCATTGCCTTAGGGATTTCTGTCACCTTCATAAAATAGAGCCTGAAGAACCAATAGTTTACCATAATTCTGACACTACACTTAATCATAATAGTTATGATTATTATAAGAATAACAACTATTTATTAAGCATATACTAATTGCTAGGCACAATGTTCAGTGTATTCTATACATGACCTTATTTAACTCTCCCCTGAATCTAATAAGGTAAGAATTGGTATTCTCATTTTATAAATGAAGAAATTCAGACTCAGAAACAAAGTATCTTGCCTGAACCCAAAGAGTAAGGAATACAACCCAAAGCTGTCTGACTCCAAGATCATGAGCTTGACCACTTAGGTGGGCAGTCTTCCTCCAATAGATCAAAAAGGAGCTTGCCCTAAGAGGTGGTAGGAAAGAAGCAAAGGGCTTGACACCAGAAGTAGAGAAGCAGAGAGTACTGTTTCTAAGGCCTGTAGAGACTGGTTGGCTTCGTTTTTCTGCTGGAGGCCACCAGTTGGCCAAAATGGTCTCCTTGCTTAAAGAGCAGGTAAAAGGGTAGGGCCAACTTCTGTCTGTATGCCTGCTGGCTAAACACAGCAAAGTGTTCCTGGGTGGGTGAGGAGAAATGAAGAAAATAATGATCCAGGATATCAAGACTCTCAGGAGACAGACTGGGGAAAAAGAAGAGGAACAGAAGATATTCAGAACCAGTGCACGTGTCCCTCAGTTATAACCCATCTTCTCAGACCATGAACTAGAACCTGCTGAGGATTAGCCACAACAACACATCCATGCAGGAAAGAACCAGAGGAAATAGCACACACAATCTAGTGAGTCAAAGACCCAAAAGGAAAAAACCCCATCATGGTGGATGGCTCAGCCCAGCCATATGTGGATTTAACATAAGCTGGACCATGTGACTCTAAAAATCCCTAAGAGCTGGAAGAACTGATCAGGAAATTAAAAGGCCAGTAAGGTACAAGTATTTCTTTTCTTTATTTCCAATTTAAGATACAAACTTTTGAGTGAGGATAGAGAATATGAGAGGGAAACATTGATTGGGTGTTCATATAACTTAGAACCTAAGCTAGCACACTTTTGAAATTAAAAGGGGGAAGGTATTAATTATTAATCTGCCAGGAAGAACAGATAAACTAGGACTTTAACAGGCAAACTGGAACAAATGGTCACTCTAACCCTTGGAAAAATCTGTTAATCCAAGAATAAAATTTTAGAGGAGAAATCTGGGTAATGGTAAAATACATACATATAGGTACATAAGTATAATATGTAAAGAGAGGAACAAAAAGGTACTGTAATGGGGATATGCTGAAGAAATAGGTCAATCCTGGCACAAAACCATAAAATTGGTACATTGATAAGTTATGGAAGTGAGGAGAGACTTCAATAACCTAGAAATCTTGGAAACTTTCATCTGAAAATCAGGTCATCTGATAAATGTCTGGATTTAAGTTGCCTGACTTACAAGTTCACTTCTGAAAAAGTAAAGCAAGTGGTGAAACAACCGCGACTCTGGATGAGATTCTTCTTAAAAATAAGAAACTTCTAGGAGACATGAGATCCAACACATGTTCAGATATGTGTCCTACTACCCATCCCAAAAGTTTCCAACAAAAGAGAGATGGGATCCCCTCAGACTGAGAAAAACCCATAGACATGAAAATCATGCAACATAGTCACAAACAAAGGTCATGGTATTAATAAGACCTGTGAAAAGAGAGCCAGGGATGCCAAAACCAAGGCAAGGTGAGGCTGCCAAAAGTATAAAACTCCAAGGAGACTTGCTTTGGAGCAAGATGGAAGACGTTCTTGGACATGTCCACCCCTTAGGACCCCTGTCACAGTGAATGAGCACTTAGATGGAAGAGCTGAATGTTAATTTACATTATTCCTTTAATTTCCATATTCTTCAAGCCATGGCAGGTTATTCATTTATTTCCACAATAGAATTCTCACTCTGAGGTCTCTGTCTCACACCTGCGCATGCACAGAGCATACTCCCCAAGGAGTATTAAATTTGTAGTTACTCAGTAGTGGTAAATTAGAGAAGAGATGTAAAGCAGCTGAAAATAGCAGTGGTATTTATGGGATTTGAAGTAAGCAGAAACAGGGTTTAATGTACAGAAATTCTACCCATACCAGCAAAATGAAAGGAAATAATGTACAACAGATAATGTGAGTATGGAATATTTAATTAGAGAATTTCCAGGAAATGTGTGCCTTGATTTAGAAATTATCATGCATTACCACATTCTTTGTTCCTCCCAATGCCATGCACATAGTAGCACTTAGTAAATATTTCTTCAAAAGGTGAAGTTAGGAATGATACTCTAGATCAACATCCATCAATATAGTACATCAATATCTATAGTCCAGTCCTCAAAGAACATATCATTTTATAGCAAACCTAAAAAGCTGAGAATAAGAATATGCAGCTCTTATCAAGTCAATGATATTTTTTCAAATATCAGCTTACCTATTTATAAAATGGGGATCCAAATGTATTCTGTAAGTATAAAATCGTAAAGTAAAATATAAAATAGGCAAAGCATACACATTTCTGAAAACAAATTGGTTATCTCACTTGGGACAAAACCCAGGTCTTTTCAATGGCCCCAAGAGATGGGATTGGGTCTCCTTCATGTCTCTGTCCACACCTCCTCCTCACTCTCTCCACCCCAGCCACACCAATAAAAGGGTCTTTACCCTTGCTGTGGTCTCCTTTACCTGGAATGCTGTCCCCCCAGGTATCTGCATAACAATTACCTCTTTTCTTCAAGTCTTTGCTCAAATGTACCTTCTCAGTGATATCTTCTCTGGAAACCCCATATATATTTGCAACACCATCCTAAGCACTGCATTCTCCAGCTTGGCCTGGTGTCCCACAAAGCAGAGCTTGAAAAAGGCTGATATACGGAGATATATTTGAAAATGTGATACCAGAAAGCAAAAAGAGAGGACCAGGTGAGTGAAAAAGACAATGGGTAGAGCCATCAAGGATATGCAATCTTTTTTTAAAAATTATTATTATTTCCCTTCCTTCCTTCCTTCCTTCCTTCCTTCCTTCCTTCCTTCCTTCCTTCCTTCCTTCCTTTATTTTAAGTAGGCTCCACACCCAGTCTGGAGCCCAACATGAGGCTTTAACTCCTAACTCTGAGATCAAGACCCGGGCCAGCATCAAGAGTCAGACATTTAATTGACTGAGCTACCCAAGTGCCCCAAAGGTCTGCAATCTAGCTGACTGTCTCCATGAAATGATGGACCTTCTAGCCGCCTTCCAAGGAAACTTAGGAAATGTGTGTCTGAACTCTATCTGTAAGGAACAAAAACAAGCAGCATTTATAGATGTTCCCCTTGTGCCCACAGAGTGCTTCAGGCTCAGCATCAGAGAAACCCCAGAGCTCTGTGCCACTTTGTGAAAAAGCTAACCAGAGACTTCCAGGACTGGTCTCAAAGGCAGCAGCCAGAGTCCTGAGGACAGCTGTGAACACTTGAAGAAGTGCAGGAAAAGAGCCCCATCACCCTTCCCTACTCTGTTTCTCCACTGCTCTTCTAGAATCAAAATGCTGTTTTACATCTGTATTAAACCATCTCTCTTTGCTACTGTGTAAGCACTGTAAGGTCAGGAATTATTACAGGTTTAGTTTGCTGCTGTGTCCCCAGTCCCCAGAAGCATGTCAACTCTGTGCTGGGCGTGGAGTTTGCTTAAGATTCTCCACCTCTGCTCCTCTCACTCACTCACTCACTCTTTGTCAAAAAAAAAAAAAAAAAAAAAAAAAACCAAGAAAGAAAGAAAGAAAAAAAAACTTTCAGGACAAACACTTTTAGCATTTTAATTTCTCTACTTTTCTATCCAACTTCATCCAACCATATGCCATTTGGAGATGGCCAAAGTTGGCCACAAAATCTATTTCCCATTGCTCAACACTTCATTACTTCCAGCAAATATAGCATCAGCCTTAATTGGCTCAGCTTACATTTAAAATATATGTGTTTAATTTATATTTATATTTAAGCATTTTTATTTTTATATACACAGACACAAATTTTATCTTATTTTCTCTTTTAATTTACAAATTAATTTTTCTCGTTACTCTTTCTTATTCCCACACCAGTTCTCATTTCCGAACCCCTTCCTCCACACGCAACATATTTAAAAGATGACCCAAAATATACTCGGTGAAATCATCCCATGGGTATTCACTAATTCAAGCACTGACCTCTTTGTGTTAATGCAAATAAAGATAGTGGTGTCTGTGAGAAAATCCAAATTTGCCATAGACAGATTATTCTAACTCAAAAAGATTTCTTTGTTACGAGCATAACCTACTGGTGTTTTGAATGACTGTAGACTGCTAATTATTTAAGAGATTTCTGACTGGGTTCTTGGTCACCCTAATCCCTTCTTTGCGCTCACATTAACATAAAGCCCTACTTTATTTGATTGAGTTCTCTAGACCCCACTAAGCATGAGTAGGGTTTCATGATGTTTGTCTTAAGATGAAATAGTCCTCATTATTCATAAATTCCATGGTTGCAAATTCACCTACTAGATAAAATTTGCTTGTAAACCCAAAATCAATAAATGGCAAGTTCCTTTTACAGTCATTCACAGACATGTGCAAAGCAGCCAAAAATATCAGTGACATAATGCACATGTTCCCGGCTAAGGTCTAATGAGGTGACACTCCGCCTTCTCATTTCAGCTCTCACATTGCAAACAAGCCCTCTCTGTATAAGAGTGTCCTTTCCGAGATTTATTTAGTGCCACATTTTTCACATTTTTGTTCTTATTGTTTGTGATTTCATTGTTTAAAATGCCCCAAGCACAGTGCTGAAGTGGCATCTGGTGTTTCTCAGCTCGAGAAGGTTGTGATGTGCCTTATGGAGAAAATATGTGTGTTAGACCAGCTTCCTTCAGGTATGAGCTAAAGTGCTATGAGTCCAATACTAATGAATCAACAATATATATTAAATAAGCTGTCTTGAAACAGAAACACAGAAAACAGAGTTATGTGTTGTTGACCAAATGTTGTGACCAGAGGCTCGCAGGAACCTAACCCTGTATTTCCTCTAGGAGCAATGGTTCAATAGTCGTTAACTTGATGTTTGGTGACTTTATAGAATGTAACAAATCACAAATGATGAGAAGCAACAGCACAAGATGTTCCACAAGCACCAAACAGGGATCTCCCCTGCTACAAAGAACGATCAGTCCTATGTCACATCCCCACAGCCCTCACTTCTCTATGGGAAAGGTTGCCCAGGCAGTGCTGGTAACCCTGAGGTCTGCTGTGAGACTGCAGACATGCAGATGAGCAAGAAGTACAAGTACATTCAGGCCCTGAAACTGCTCTCAACCAGTAATGCCTGGGGACATCTGACAGGCAACAGTCTGTTGGGGTCACCCTGAGGCATGCTCTGTGCTGCTTCTCAGAGTTCTGCAGAGGAACCAGCCTCCAGCTGCCTGTAGAAAACTGAATTGATAGTGCAGGGTTTAGTGGTTTCAGCCCCTTCCTTCTTACTTACTGCAACCATCTCCCAAATAAACTACTTGTACTTTGTCTCAAGGTCTGCCACATAGGAACCCAAACCAAGACATGCCACGATCCCAAAGCTGTCAAAAGCATCTCAATGGAGGTGACATAACAGCAAAGTCACTACCACTACAATGATACCCCACACAAAGTAAGGTATTTATATGACTAAGAAACATACATAATGCCCACGGCACAAAGGGGCCATTATCACAGAGTTCAAAAAACCCCATTCTAGAGCTGTTCAGCAAGCCAATCCCTTTGTGACCCTCTGGAGCTTCTGGAGAATCTATGGCAAGAGAGCTCCTGGCAGCACCTTGCACACTTTATGTGCTCAAAATTGGTTGTTCAGTGAATGAGCATACAGTAGACTTTTAACATCATCTTATAAGTAATGCAAAACCTGTGTGGTTTTGAGCAATGAAATAGCAATACAAATTGTGCTGCAGAGAAATTTATCTGACATTAGCATAGAGGATGGGGAGGAAGGGAGATAAACTCGTGTGTTCCAGTTAAATGAGAGAATGAGGCATAGAGAGAGAGAAAGCTATTTTAATCTAAGTATATTTAAAAGCAAGAGATCAAATTCAAAATGGAGAGCAAGAGGAGAGGGAAGAAAGAGAAAGAGGGAGAGCCTGAGTCCCACAAGAAGCTGAGGAGACAGCCACCCCCACCAACAATGTGTAACCCTTAGGCCCCCACCACGGAAATAACGCTACAGAACAAAGGCTCAGTCAGAGCCACAAGTTCAAGCTTCCCCGGGCTGTCGATAACACACACAGCACCAGACAGCATCCTGTGTAGGGGGCAAACCACGGGCAGGAAGCAGCCTCTGTCTTTATGCTTTCCTAAGATATTTATACACCCCTCTGTGGCCAGCAAACATAACTGGTGTAACTTGGATGAAATTTTAATTATACAGGATTTTAATGATTTAAGTTGCTGTGGGTGAAGAGGGGAAGCCAATAAGAAGGGAGCAAAGGTTCAACTAAGTACAGCTGCCTGTTTCCCCTCAGCCCTGTAGAAAAAACCAGCATTCCGGAGGAAAGTCTCAAGGTTCACTGATGAAGGTAGGAAAGAGCCACATAATTCTAGCTCTTGGCTATGGGCACTGGCTCTGTCACTACTCAGTCTCGCCACAACATGTCAACGAGTTTATAGATCTGGAGTTGATAATCTTTCCATAAAAAGGATTTGGGGTAACTGGGATCTCCATCCTCACGTTGTTCTTTATCTACCACTTTCTTCTAGACGTTTCTTCCTTCTCTCCATTTCTGCTTTATATTCTTCTGAACTAGCTTGTCCACACTCTTCTCCACTGCCAAGAGCTGCACCAGAAGGAGACCACTCTGTTCTTTTTTTTTTTTTTTTAAGATTTTATGTATTTATTTGACCAAGAGAGATCACAAGTAGGCAGAGAGTTAGGCAGAGAGAGAGGAAGGGAAGCAGGCCCCGCGATGAGCAGAGAGCCCGATGTGGGTCTCAATCCCAGGACCCTGAGACCATGATCTGAGCCGAAGGCAGAGGCTAAACCCACTGAGCCACACAGGGGTTCTGAGACCACTCTGTTCTGCCCAGAATATGTTCATCCTTATCTTGAAAACAGTGAGAAGATCGGCTCAGTTGGCTTCAGTGTGGAGTCCCAGAAGGGACCTCAGTGGAACTTGTATCCAATATTTACATTATTGACATATGATCGGCCCCGGTTGGAATGATGTCAGCATTTGCTCCAGTGATTCTTACCAATATGCCCATTTTTTTATTATTATTACATAATCCTGTTCAACAGGCCTACCACATCAAACTGCTCTAGGGAACTTAGCAAGATGGCTGAGTTAGCCACACAGTAATAAAATGTGTGTTTCATTCATTCAACCATTTACAAAGAACTAACTACTGTGCTAGATGCCCTGAGTGATGAGTATCACTGAGGTTTGAACTCCAGGTTGTTGCTAATTTGGCATGAAGCGAGATGTGTGCTCAACCTGCAAGAGAACAGAGCAAAGCATCCTGACAGATAGGGTAAGACAGCTCTCAGCTGGGAGCTCAGGGAAGCTTCACAGACCGCATTTGAGCTTGGCCTTGGAGGACTGATAGGATTTCCACGTGGAAAGACAAGGAATTCCAGGTGAAATGAACAGAGGCAAGAATGAACAGGTGGAATGAACGGAGGTGGAAATGTAGAAGGTTGTGAGGAAGGCATTCAGAGGCAGGAAGTATTTCGTTTTGGCTACAACATATGTATCTTAAAGGAGTTAAAGCTAAAAGACTTAAATTAAGTCTTAAACTGTTTTTTGGGGGCTTTTTTTTTTTTTTACACGCAGTGGGGAGACAATGAGTGTCAGAGCACCTGTTTCAACCCCTCACTTCAAAAAGTAGAGCCCCACACCTAAAGAGACGATATGAGTCTCTCCAAGATCCCACAGCAAGTTAGAGCCGGCTCTAAGGCCCCTCACTGTGCGGTGACTTCACCATCCGGACTGAGCCTCAGGACAAATCATCTGGCAGCAGAATAAAAAACAGATGACAGAGGTGAACCACTGTGGGCACGGGAGCTGTGAGGAGGCCTTTGCAGGTTCCAGGAAAGGAATCCTGGGCACCTGGACCACGCTGTTGGCAATGAGAATGTGAAGGAAGGTCCACATCCAAGAGTAATTGTGGAGGAAGGATTTACAGGACAAGATGACTGTTTGGCTGTGTGGGCTGTGGCAGGGGGAGGTGGAAGAGTTGATTCCAAGGTTTCAAGCCCAAGTGACTAGGAGTCCCATTTATGGAAAAAGGAAATCGCCCACTCTTTCCTTAGTTCCTGGCAGTGCACCTTCCTCTCTACCCCTCTGCTGCCAAGAGTTCTCCTTCAGAGTTTTTCCTGGCCCCCAAGTCAAGGCTTCTGGACGGAGAAGAGCTCTTGCTCCACAACCTGGGATGACATCGACGCTGTTGTGTGCCCCCCCCCTCCCTTTTGCTAGTCTCTCTGTTCTTGGATTTCTTGTCTCCATGGGCTTTTATGACTAACTTGTCAATTTTTCTTCAGCCCACTAAATAGAATTGTTTTCTAAGTTTATATTCTTTTTTCGTTTTATAGTAGTAACATAGGACAGACCCTCATTCAAATCAGTTCCAGTAAAAAAGGGAATTTCTTGGTTCCTGAAAAGAAAAAGCTTGAAGGTATATGTGGCTTCAGGTACAACTGGATCCATGAGTCTAAACTATCTCACTCTGTCTCTCTCTCTCCTCTTTCCTCTCTCTCTCTTCTCTCTCTCTGTGCGTGTGTGTGTGTGTGTGTGTCTGTGTGTGTGTGTATTCATACACACACACACAGACACACACATATGCATACACAAAATCAGTTCTGCTTCTCTTTCTGTTGGCTTCATTCCTAGGCAGACTCCACTGGTAAGACGACCTCCAGCAGCTCTACAGCCTCCAAGTTCATCTGCTTTGGTGGAAGGAAATGTTCCAGTGGTTCCAGCCCAAGTGCTGGGACTCCATCCAGAGAGATGGAATGTGCCGATTGGTCAGGACCCAGGTGGCAAGTGGCCGGGGTTAGTCTCTCCAAGTCGCATGAACTAAGAGCTGGAAAGGGGGTCCTGAAAAAGAAACTCAGAAGGAAATCACATAATCATGGTTACCAGAGAAGGGGAGTCGAAACAGTCTGGGTGGTGGGGGAATGATTTTTTTGTTGTTCTTTGTGTCTATTCACATCCTAAGCATGTAGGTCTGCTTTTTCTTTGTATTTCCGGACACCTTCCTAGATATTTTCTCTTCAACATCTTACTTCTACTGCAAACTCTATACATTCAGAGGTGAATGTTTCTCCTACTAGATTTCCTATTTCTCTATACAGTGCCCCCATATTCTAAGGCACCTGTGACCATGACTTTGGAGTTATTTATCATTCTTCCCTCTGCTACATCTGACTTTCTCCCCCCAAACACAAGTACGTACATATACACACACACACAAACCCACAAATATGCACATCCAAATCCTCTGATTCTTTCTCTGCATCGTGCTTCGCGTCAGCCGCCTCGCTCTATGTGGTGGATTGTAAAAACGGCCAAATCTTTTACTCTTCTCAATCCGCACGCTGCCCAAAGTGATTCTGCACCTCTCCCATCGACAGATGGAGTTTGTTTCCCCACTCAGTCAATCTGGGTGGAACCTGGAGCTTCCTTTGGTCAATGTGGCTGGTCTTTGTGACTTTGCTTGTGCCTTGGTCCCCTGTCTTCACCATGAGGCCATGTTCAAGCACGACTCTGCAACAAAGACAACCATCCCAGGGAAGGCCTACACTAGCCAGTCACCAGCCGGCCTCCCAGCTGACCCCATGTGCTTCAGAGCCAAAAGTAGAAAAGCTGCCAGGCTGAACACAGTCCGACTTGATGGCCCACGCAATCATGAACTAAATAAGTGATTGTTATTTTTAGAGTACTAAATTCTGGGTTTCTGTGTTACACAGCAAATGCTAGCTGATACGTCTTCCTTCCTAATGACACAACTTAATTCATGCTTTCCATTTCCATCTTACCTAGTTGGTGAATTGTTTGAGGTGATCTTGGAATAATTAGTAATAATTATAGAAATAATTAGTTAAGTGTTAGAAAACACTTACTTAGTGCTTGTTCTCTGCCAGACATTACCTGAACACCTGAACAAATCATTAAAAGTTTCACTGCAGTGGGGTGCCTGGGTGGCTCAGTGGGTTAAAGCCTCTGCTTTTGGCTTGGGTCATGATCCCAGGGTCCTGGGATCGAGCCCCATATCGGGCTCTCTGCTCAGCAGGGAGCCTGCTTCCTCCTCTCTCTCTCTGCCTGCCTCTCTGCCTACTTGTGATCTCTGTCTGTCAAATAAATAAATAAAATATTAAAAAAAAAAAGTTTCACTGCAGTAAACCTCATCACTGTCCAGATACAGGGATAGCAGAGGACATGTGAGAGGATCACTAGGAAAGATTATTCATCCTGGAAACAGAAGCCAAACAATAAGGGATGTTTGCTCATCCAGGAGGCATCATGGACTTCTATGACCAACTTCTTCCATTATACACCATCTCTGTGTAGCATGAAATCCCATCAAAGAATGTGATTTTCTTTCCTAGACAACCACACTAAACTCCCCATAACTCTTTACAATACGTGAGTTCCATGCAAATCAGTGGGAATTACTCACGCATATCTGAGGACCAAAATGATCTTTATTGATTAAAAAACCTACTCAAATAAAATAGTGCAGTGCTTATAGTATGGTACTAATTTTTATTAGTACCAATACAGTACTGTGTCTTCTTGCAGTGGTTATCAAAGCTACTGTGTTTAACAGGCAAATTTACTCAAGAAAATTATCTGCTCTTGGCTCCCCTGGGTGGCTCAGTCTATTAAGCTTCTGCCTTTGTCTCAGGTCATGATCCCGGGGTCCTGGGATCGAGCCCTGCATCAGGCTCTCTGCTCCACAGAGAACCTGCTTCTCCTTTTCCGTCTGCCTCTCCCCTTGAGAGATTATTTATTTGAAAGAGTTCTCTGTCTCTCAAATAAATAAATAAAATTTTTTTTAAAAAATTATCTACTTTTTAGAGATAGTACTACTGAATAATAAAGATTGCCCTAGCCTCCCAGCAATTAATCTGTCATTATCCTCAAAGTAACCCATGTCTAAATGAGTCCTGTGGCAATGCTACCATGGAAAGTTCTCCACTGTACAGAAGTCACCGCAGTAGTGGTAGAGGGTGGAAGGAAGAGGGAGAGTTGTTTTAGCAATTTTATAAAAATTAAATTAAGAATAACATTTGAGGACTAATTGAGAATCTAACACAGTTTAAGATTAGACTTATTTTTTGGTTGGTCCAATATTTCTAGAAGCTATTTTTGTTTGTTACCTTTAACGCCACTTGTTCCAAGTATAGAGGAGAAGGAAGGGCTGTTTCCTTCTGCTAACAGGTGGGGCTGAAAGGAAAAATTTTATAATCACTCATGACGAGGAGCCCAGTTAAGAATTTTATTTTTGTGGAAATAATACTTCAAGATACGTAGAGGTCAACCTTAACCAGATCATAAAAAAGGGAGAAGTCGCCGATTGAGTCTGGCCCTGATTCCCTGCACAAAAGGGCTTGCTGTGCTGACTTAGGATGCCCTATCATACCAGGAGGTGGGCATTCTGTGCCCTGGAAAAACATCATTTCCATTTTGTTCTTGGAGCCTGAACTATTTTAAACTTTGTTGCTGCTAAAATAAACACAACATCCCATAAACATGTATGAGCACAGGAGTAATGAGAAAACAGAAATGGAGCAAAGACAACCTGATTTTGAGAGCATAAGATGAAACTTGAAGTGGTCTAAGGTCGCAAAGGCATCAAATACATGCCACAAGACCACCATGGATTTGTCAAGTATCCGGTGAAGATGCTCTTGTTACATGGCTTGTCGGTTCAAATTGTCAGTTCATTTCCTATTATTACTAAGTACAAAATGCAAGAGGTGGAAAAAACCTTCATAGTAGGGAAAACATTAAAAATGACAAAAAGAAAACTCTCCTAGATCAGGTGAGAAAAAAAAGATGATGACAATGGTACGTTCTACTGACTTCCCAGAAAAACTGAAAAGATGTTGTAAACAAAGAACTTCTGTTTTACTCCAGAATACTTTCAGAGAACATTCTGGGTGGTGGGGGGGGAATGTAATCCTGCTTGCCACTTGTTATCTATATCATAATGCTGAGTATTTTTATTTTCTCAAAATCCAACCCTAGGGTGATATTTTTTTAAAGATTTTATTTATTTATTTGAGAGAGAATGAGTGAGAGAGAACATGAGAGAGGAGAAGGTCAGAGGGAGAAGCAGATTCCCCAAGGAGCTTGGAGCCGGATGCGGGACTCGATCCTGGGAGTCCAGGATCATGACCTAAGCCAAAGGCAGCTGCTCAACCAACTGAGCCACCCGGGCGCCCCCTAGGGTGATTTTTTAACCCTTTCTCGGTCTCTTAAAGACAAACCTAAAATGAATGTAGCTTCAAAGGGGTCACAGAAACTTCTTTAATCTTGTATCATAGTGAAAGTACACTGAGGAATCTGATAAGGCAGATCAAAGACTTTCCTCCAGTTGCACTCTTGTGATTTCCCCTCTAGAACAGTGCCACTCCATAAAAACTTCTTAGTAGTTTAAATGCATTATTCCAACCCACAAAAATAACAGTTGATGAACAGGCGAGTTTTATGCGGCCGCTGAGAAGGCAGTCATAATTTCAAAATTCTAATGGTCCGTACACCCTCAATTTTGTTTATGGGTCAGGAAGGTTTTTTTTTTTTTTTTTAAGGTTTATTTATTTATTTTAGAAATTGAAAGAGAGTGTGTGTAGGGTGGGAAGGGGGAGAGGGAGAGATAATCTCAGGCAGAATCCATGCTGAGTGTAGAACCCAATGTGGAGCTTGATTTCACGACCCTGAGATCATGACCTGTGCCAAAATCAAGAGTTGGATGCTTAACCAAATGAGCCACCCAGGCATCACTATGGCTCAGGAAGTTCTAACCACTTTGAGTTTCCATTCTTCTCCCAAGTTTGGTGAGCATCTTTATGACCATTACTTTGCTCTTTATCAGGTAAATTACTTATCTCCATTTCATTAAGGTCTTTTGCTGAGGTTTCATCTTGTTCTTTCATTTGCAGCATATGTCCCTGTCTTCTCATTTTGCTTGACTAGGTGTTTGTATTTATGCATTACTCTCCCAGATTTGAAGGAGTGGCCTCGTGTAGTAGATGAAATTTATCATTGAACCCCTTGCCTTAGTTTTAGGTGGTTTCTCAAACCTTTGTGATTGTCTAAGTAGCCTGATATATTCTTGAAAGTCCTAATTGTTGACTGTGTGGCTGCAACTGTTGGTGTTCCAAAGAGAGTGACCTCAGTTAGCACCTACTTCCAGGATGATTGGAAACCAGATCCTCAAGCAGCAGTTTTTAATGTATGTTAATGCATAGGTCCTGTAGGACCACCTGCTGACCTCCACACCAGGAGATCTAGAGGTATCCCCTGAGTGACAACTGTGGCTTCAGATGAGTAAGTTCCTTTCTGGGAGGTACCAGTGAGCTGTGGTGAGGCCAAGGCACAAAGACACAAAGGCACAAAGATGATGTCCCCTGGCATAGGTTCCCTGAGAACACCTCTGCAACCTCTACATGTGTAAACGCCTGAAGACTATCCCTCAGGTTAAAGCTTCAAGACAAGTAAATCAACCTTCTCAGGGAAGACTGGGAAAGTGTTTCAGTCTGCAATCTATGCAGCACCAATGGTATGGTGGCCTTCCCAGAACTGTCTTTTCTATTGCTACAGTCCTGTGGGGTCCAGGAACACAAGCCCCTCTGGCCACCAGAGCCAGGTGACCAAGAGGCTTCCATTGTGTGTAATGTGCTCACCTACCAGCTTTAGCAAGGTTGTGGAAAAGTGCTGAGAGAGGGGTACCTCCATGGCATTAGTCAGGCCAGGAAAGAATTGTAGGGTCAGGGGATGGAGGTGCTATATATAAGCACCTGCCTCCTCTAGCAAGGGAGAGGGAGAGTGTTCTCGCCAGCACCTCCATTTCCAAAGAAAGTTCCAGCTGGTCTCTGCCCCTCTGGCAGATGCTTTAAGACTAGAGAAGAATCTCCCTCAGACAGATCAAGTCACTTCTCATATTGTTGCTTTTGTAATAAGTCCTGGAACAAATGAATCTATGCATGATCCCCCCTCAAAAAGAGTATATCAGATCCACATAGCCTCTTAAGCCCCCTAAGCATAAATCTCTTGATTTCCAAAGCCAGATGTTTTAAGGGCTCTGTCTTTCAAGGGCAGGTCCCAAGGGTTGAGGTGCCAGATATGCACACAACCCCTCACTCCTTAGGGAGAAACTCAGACCCATGACATTCCTTCCTATAGTTTATGCCACACACTAGGGGTAGGGTTTTTGGAGACACTACATCATTGCCTCTCTTACCTGTCTCCATGTTATCTTTCTATCCCTTATTGTAGAGGGAGTTATTCAGCTAGTTTTTAGTTCTTTTTCTGCAGGAATTAATCCACAGGTAGCTGTAGATTTGGTGTTTCCATGGGAGGAGGTGAATTCAAGGTCTTCCTACACCACCACCTTGGACTGCCCTGTCCACAGCAAGTAATTTTTGAGGTAGGCCTTGAAGGATGAGAATTTTTTCCAGATGAAGAAAGGAATGTTTAGATAGAGAGAAGACAAAGAAAATAAGCATGTGGATGGAAATGCTAATGTAGAAATCGTAGATAACATAATAATCATAAAGAAAATAGTTAAAACATACTAAATTAAAATGATTTTTCCATTAAAGTGAAAAGGACAAAAATAAGGTACAATTCCCATTCCATCAATGACTCCTTATGATATTCCAGGCATGGTCCAAAGTACTTTTTATTTAATTTTCACAGTGATGCTAAGTAGTATATATTATATCCCCATTTTATGGGTAAGAAAGCAAAGTTTCTGAAAAGTTGAAATATCTACATAGCTGTGAGAGGACCCCATCCTAGGTCTACGTGATTCCAAACTTATGATCTTAACAACTGTCTTATCTAGGAACTGAAAATGAAAACTAAATTTGAGTCAAAACCTCATGCTATCACTTAAGGAATTGCCAGGTGAGAAGCAGCTAAACCCCCAACTTTCTGCAGATTAATACAGTTAAGCTTTATTTTTTTCCTCACGAAAATTCTGAAGTGGATGTTTCTGATCCACAGGACTGTTCTTTAAGCAGTAAGTCAGGGACTTACAAACATTCTCTCTTGTGATTTCATTGTCTTCTCCCTCCAAAGTTGCTCTTGAAAGAGCTGGAGACTTTATGGCTCAGGTCTGTGGGCGCTCACCTCACTCCCACTCTATTGGCTAAAACTCAGTCATGTGACTCTGCCTCGTTGCAAAGGAGGATCATCCCTGTAGCAAGCAAAATCACTCTGTCGAGAGCCATGAAATCTGCTTTGAGTGTCGAAAGGTTTTAAAGAAATAATGAGCACTTCACTCAGGTCATTTAAATAAACAGATTTTTACTTACTTCTCTTCATACCAAAGTAGGAAATTCTTAAAAACATTAGCATATAATCTGAAGAGGAACTCACCAGAAATCATTTCCCATGTTTGTTTTTAAGTAAGGCAGTAAATATTGCATAATGAATTCCACAGTCAAGAGGAGAGTTATATGCTGAGTAGGCCATTGCCAAAATCAAAAGTGAAAAAATATTTTGGATTTTTCAGTAGATGAACTAACCTGTAATTAAGAATTTGTAAAAAGGAAGTGGTGATGCAACATGGGGGCTTAAGTGGGTAGGAGAAGAATAAATGAAACAAGATGGGATTGTGAGGGAGACAAACCATAAGTGACTCTTAATCTCACAAAACAAACTGAGGGTTGCTGGGGGGAGGGGGTTTGGGAGAAGGGGGTGGGATTACGGACATTGGGGAGGGTATGTGCTTCGGTGAGTGCTGTGAAGTGTGTAAACCTGGTAATTCACAGACCTGTACCCCTGGGGATAAAAATATATGTTTATAAAAAATTAAAAATTTAAAAAAAAAAAGAATTTGTAAAAAGTAAAAACATGATCCACAAGCAAATGATATTAAATATATTCCATGTTTTAGATTTTGACGAGTTAAACCTTTATGCTAACTACCCTCCTTGCCTTTCCCTAGGCCTTCTGTGTCTGTCTACAGGCACATTACCTCTCCTCCTACAACTCACCCCTAGCCACAACTGCCACCCCTGTTATTCTGCAAACATCAGGAATGCTCTCAGTGCAGGGTCTTTGCTCTAAGGAAACAGGCAGAACTTCTCTCCGTATGATTGATTGACAAAGACAGATGCACCTACAATGGTCATATAGTTGAAAAGTGCTTGATCATGGTATGGAGCTGATTTATAAACCTGATTTGGACAAGGAGAAATCCAAGTCCAAGCTCAAATGGTAGACATGATAAGAGAGTTGCAGGCCGTTACATGGCCCTGAAACAGAAGCTCTACAGATGGATGAAATGAGTTTGGGCTTAGTTACCTTAGAGAAAAACAGAACTATTCCCTAATAATTCTCTTGATATATGGAAAGAATATTTTAAGGGAACCACCAAAGCTGAGACTCATTTATACCAAGTATTGTATCAACTCTCAGAAGGAGCAAAGTGGAGACACAGAGACATGGAGGAAGTTATGGCACAGCCCAGGCAAGAGATGATGAAGTCTCAAAGAAAGAACAAGGAAACAGACAGGAGATGTTAGGGCCAGAAGATACTTAAGAAGTCAAGTCAGTCAGACATGATGAATGATCCTGTGTATGAGGAAGTGTCTAAACCAACCTCCAGATTTTAGGCTCAGATGACTGAGTCAATGGTAAGATCACCAGTTTCCACAGTGAAAACTCAAGAAGGAACTGGAAGGCAACTTGTTGAATTTAAATGCATGTAGGGCACTCAGAAATAGATGCTAAGAAGGTTCCGAAGCCTGGAGAAGTGGTCCTGTGTTTTCACACTCGCTCATAATTAGTACACTTTGGGGGAAGATACCCAAGAAAGCCCAACCACATCTTATCTAAGGAAATGAAGTTGAAGTACTGCTAAAAACCCTGAACTTTGTGTATAAAGCAAACCTAAGAAGACTCTGAAAGATGGAGAAGAGAAGAGGAAACTGACTAGGCGCCTTGGGACTTGAGGACAACATGATGTTGAGATCCTTGGGTTTTCTTTTTGCCTCACATATCCCAGACAGGGTACTGGAGAGGCCAGCAACTCAAAAACGAAAAAAAATAAATAAATAAAAAGTATAGACCATAAATCCCTGAGAAAAGTTTGTTCCCTCTTTTGGAAGGACTGCGGAAAAGACAACCTAGCAAGATAGAAAAAGTTGAGACAAGAACCACTTTACCCCAGCCAAACACCACACAAAAAATATATGGTCCCACTGTCTTCCATCAGCAAAGGCCAAGCAAGAGCTCAGACTTCCATTATCATTCCCAAGATGACAAACTTATAAAAAGGAAGAACAGATTTGTGGTTGCCAGGGGTTAAGAATGGTGTGTGTATTGGGTTTTTTTTTGGGGGGGGGAGGGTTGGCACCTGGGTGGCTCAGTCATTAAACATCTGCCTTCTGCTCAGGTCATGATCCTAGGGTCCTGGGATCAAGCCCTGCATCAGGCTCCCTGCTCAGCAGGAAGCCTGCTTCTCCCTCTCGACTCCCCCTGCTTCTGTTCCCTCTCTTGCTGTGTCTCTGTCAAATAAATAAATAAAAATCTTAAAAAAAAAATGGTGTGAAAATGAGAAGTGATTACAAAAGGGTGGCATGAAAGCCATGTTTGTGGTGATGGAAGAGTTCTGTATCTTCATTACACTGGTGGTTATATGAATCTACCCTGACAAAGTGACAAAGATCTATACACACACGTCTTGTATCAGTGTCAGTTTGCTGCCTCTGACACTGCCCGATAGTTTTGTAAGAAGTAACTGTTGGGGGTGCCTGGGTGGCTCAGTTGGTTAAGCTGCTACCTTCGGCTCAGGTCATGATCTCAATGTTCTGGGATCGAGTCCCGCATCGGGCTCTCTGCTCAACAGGGAGCCTGCTTCCCTCTCTCTCTCTCTCTCTCTCTCTGCCTGCCTCTCCGTCTACTTGTGATCTCTGTCAAATAAATAAATAAAATCTTTAAAAAAAAAAAAAAAAAGAAGTAACTATTGGGAGAAACTGGGTGAAGAGTACCCAGAATCTCTTTACTACCTTTGCAAGTTTCTGAGAAACTATAATTTATTTATATTTACATAAATAAATTTAAATATATTTATTTCTAAGTAAAACTTTTTCCATTTTTAGAGAAACACACACACCGAACAAAACTGATTATAGAAATGGGTCACCACATGATATTTGGTTTTAGTACTTCTTTCATAGGGGCTTTACCATAGGGATGTCTGAGTTCATTAAAATTTACAGCACTTCAACAGAACAATAATCTACACTCTGCAAATTCTACCCAGAAGGAGCTAGATATTTCTCATTTTCCACAACATGCTTGGTTACTTGGTAAAAGCCCTTGTTTGTATCTCTAGTTCTACTGTTTCCTAATTCCATTACCTTCGGAAGAGTATCAGTCTCATCTGTGAAATGGGGCTAAGAATATAGGGCACCCACATGGTTATATTTAAAGTCCTTTCCAAGTTGCCTGGATGGTTCAGTTGGTTGGGCATCCAATTCCTGATTTCAGCTTGCATGATGATCTCAGGGTCGTGGGATTGAGCCCCGCTCAGTGTGGAGTCTGCTTGTCCCTCTTCCTCTGCTCCTCCCCCTACTTCTCTCAAATGAATAAATAAATAAAATCTTTTTAAAAATTAATAAAAGTCCTTTCTTAATACTGAATCCAAAATGGAGAGAGTTCTGTTATCCAATTCTCCCTCAGCTGTGGTACTTTATGGGGGGAAAAAAATACAGTATAGCAACCACCAAGCCAAGAAAAACAGTGCAGAATTTTGCGTACATTGGGCTAAAGAAAAATTATAGCTGTGTCGCAAATGAACAGCAATGTTATACATGCGCGATGCTCGTTGTTTAAAATGATGGAGCATCAAGTGACAATACCAGAGCTTACAGTATAGCAAAATGCCACATGTGTGAGCAAAACGTGTAGTCCCAGCATACAAAGACTCCTAAAGGCACCAGAAAGCTACTCTCTTTGCCTTTGCTTCTTGGATTCCATGAGCGACCCCTCTCCCCAGCCTGGAAAGAGAGTCAACAGTTAGGAGGCTGTTTCAGGAACGTTGGCCAACAGTAGTGAACTAAAGCATTCGCGATGGAAAATGAAAGGAGGATATAAGAGATATGCTGATGATGAACTAGAAATCAAGAAAAAGGAAAAAATTAAGAGTGGCCGCAGAGTCCTGGCTTGGGGGACGTGGGTGCCACTCAAGGAGTTATGAAAAACAAGAGGGAGAGACGGGAGTAAATATAATAAGTCCATCTGGAGACATATTTAACTTCAAGAGTCTGTGGATATGCAGATGTGGAGCTAGAAGAGAGGCCTGTGGCAGAGGACTCAATTTGGGGCTAGTGACACGCTAACTATAAGCTGTAAACATGGGTGTGTCCTCCCAAGAAGGATACAGCATGAGAAGAGAAGGCAAAGACAGCGCCCTGAGGAAGGCTGAAACACATGGCTGGCAGGAGAGCTTACTGGAAAAGCAACTCAAAAGGAGCAAGCAGAGAGAGAGGAGAAAGCAGGGAGAGAGGGAAGTCTCGGAAGCCAAGTGAGGAAAGAACGGGACAGGGTTGGGTGACCCATGGATTTGACGCATGGATGTCAGTGGTAGTGGCAGGGTCAGGGGTTGGTCCCCAGCCATCCGGGTCACCTGGACACTTGTCAGAAATGCACATTCTCGGACCTATTTCAAAACTACCGAATCAGAAACTCTAGGGAGGAAGCCTCAGAATCTATGCTTTGACAAACTCTCTAGATGATTCTGGGGCCACCAAAGTTTGGGACACACAGATCGGGAGCAAGAGAAGGAATTGTCAATGAGGGGAAGAGAGGGATGGTCAAGGGAGAAATTTGTTTTTCAAAATTAGAGATTTTAAACCTGCTTCTATGTTATGAGGGAAAGAATATTTTTAAAAAGAAGAAACTGGGCATATAGGAAAAGAGAAGTGCCGGAACCAAGTCTTGGAAAAAAGTGGATGGTGACTATTCTGAGATATAAAGACAGAGAAGCAGCCTAAGAATTCTATCCAAGTGCTGGAACCCGCCCTGTCCATTAAGTAAAGCAATGAGGACAAGATACTTCTGCTATGACAGGTCTGCCTCTGACACTTCAACCATCTCCTCCTCCAAGAATCTCTTTCATTTACTGTGTGACTAATAGCTTCAGGATTTAGAGTCTTTTCATTTCATGTAAAACGTAAAGTTTGGGGAGGCCCAACGCAGATTAACAGGCGACCTAGACCAGGACTCTGGACTATTTGGGACATGCAAGCTTACCCCCACCATATTCGGGTACTCTGGCTAAGCTGTTAGGTTCCATACTGGATGTTCTCCATGTTTGGGGCCACACGAGCTACATTTGCTTTAGAGTCAAGACCCAAGAAGGCCAAGAGGAGCAGCATTTTCCTAGGCCAGAGGCAAATGAGAAAGGGATGTCTGGGGCTTTTTCCAGACAAAGTTAAGTAGAAGACACTCGCCCAGTGCTTCAACAAAAACGATATTCTACCTTCTGGGGTGATTCAAAATGTCAAATACAGCCAAAATTTAAAGGGGGGGCAAAGAGGTTTGTCTGGTAGGAAAAAAAGGTGGGGGAGGTTGCTGGTTATGACAGTCACTGTTGGTAATGTTGACTTTATTTTTCCTCTGGTCGAGCTGGTCTGCAAAGGCCTGGCGCACCCAGGCAAGAGACGAAGGCAAAACAAGTGTCTGTACGGGAGACCTACAGGGAGATTCAAAGATTTGTAACTTTCATTAACCCCAAGCCTTACTTTCTTTTTTTCAAAAACATGGTGCTAAATCTTTGTGGCTCTAACCCCTGGTTGACAGCCTTTAATAAGGAAGTCCAGACACTGGGAAACCAAAAATAAACAGAACTACAGACCAAATCACATTCTCCTTTGAAAGTCGCTGCTAAAAGCCCAAGGGAACACCATTAACATCACAGGAAAAGTAGGCAATTAATTTCCTTTCTAGGGGCTTTTAGAATGTGTACCAGAATCGACCACGGAGAGCAAATGAATGCCGCATCAAGATGTTCGTCTAGATCACCAATTAGTCTGCTCAAAGTCCTGTCTGGTAGGAATTCCTGTTGACTACCAGTGTGGATGAGGTGGGAGAGGTGAAGAGAGAGCTCCGATTCCCAGCACCAAGCCTTGCACTGTCCACTTCCAACTGAAGGCCATTTTCTTCTTTCCCACTCCACTCCAGGGAAAGGAAAGTCACATTGGGGAACTGCAGCGTAAAAAACAAAGTCAGACAGATACTCAGAAGGATCCATCCTGACTGCTGTGGCCAAGAAGCAACAAAGAGTTATAAAACATAAAGCTGGTAGCTAACCCCCAAGAATAAGCCAATGCAATTCTTCAAGAAGTGTGTCTTCTAGTTTTCTAGGGTCAGAACCAAGACTATGGATCGAAGAAGATTGCCTTTTATCTGCCTCGGGTTCTCAAAAGATGATGAAGATTCACTGAGATGCCAGTAAATGTGTCCATAGGCTAGAGGAGAAGCAGAGCCAGAGCTCAAGACACTGGGTCTTATCAGTGAAGCAAAACCACTTCCAGAAGGCAGCCAGTGTTCCTGTCACAAACATGGCGGCAGGCGTTAACACTCTGAATGCAGCAGGGAGGGGTTAGCACTTCGAATGCAGGCAAAGGCAGGGTAATGGAGAAAGCTACAGAGTTCTTTTGCACATTTTAGTTGCTTTTTTGGAAACTATAGCCCAGGATAGAAGGGAAGCATAAGACTCTTGGTCTGTCCAAGGAGAAACAATCCAGTGACATCACACTTCAAAATGAGAATTGAACAGAGTAGACATAACCGGGCTCTCCCCTAAAGAAATGGGATCTTTTGAGCCAAAGTAAAACGAGTTAATCACTGGGCTAAATGGTCTTTGAGTACCTGGCCTGAATGGCATTTCTCACATTTGGGTATGCAGGGACTCCCTAGAGGAGCTCCAGAAATACAGCGGAAAGTGTTCAGGTCTCTCCCGGAGAGAGTGTTCTGCCCACATGATGTTATGAGACTGCCTTACGGCTGAAGGACATCACATGGTCTGTCCAAACAGGTAGCTCTCATTCCTTTTTGCTCTTAAATTTTTCTGAGTTAGAGCTCTTCTCACTTCAGTGCCATCATCACAACTCCCATGTAAATCAAATGTCTGCGGAGCACCAAGAAGCAGGACTGACCTGCGTCATGAGCGACTGGGACTTAGAAGATATTTCAGGCTGAAGAAGGCCCACAGGAGACTTGCAACCCTAGGTCTTCATTTTTGTGAGGCCAATACACTTTTCATTTCTAGGTTCAGAAAGATTCTTCGATTGAATATGTTGACAAGATAGAAGAAAAGAGTGCAGAGCCCCCTCCCCCCTATGGAGAGCACAGGAGGTGGCAGTGGATCATTTTAGAAAGGAAAGAGCGCCAACCACCTAAAACAAAAGTCCAGCCACCCATTCACAGGAGTCCGGAAGCCCTCAAATCTGTGGGAAGAGGTGAGTTGTCACACAGACAAACACACATGGCCCCCTGTGCAGGAGATGGAAATGTCACATGAATGAGGATGTTTTCATTGTCAATTATGCTAGAGGCAGGAACAAGTCACCCCCTTCAGATTTAGGACCAAGGAGAGAAAACCAGAGTCCCATTGCCTATATTTGAGGAGACCATAAGAGACTTCAAGAATGAATTTCAAAGTGCCGAGAGATAAATATGCTGTAGTCCTACTTGCAGGACTGCAAGGTTGCTCAATAAATGATGCCCCAGAAAATAGGCATCTCACCAGAGGCATAGGAGTGTGCCCCCTGGGTATGGACAAGATGTAATTTATGCGTAAATCCAGAACTTCTTTTGGATCCAATACCAAAGAATTTTTCATTTACAAAGACAACTTTGGTGAGGTATAGCCACAGGATACCTGTGGCTCTACGTCGTCTGGGTCAGCTGGCTCTCTGCTGGTAATATCTGCACTGGCCAAGGTGCCTGTTTCTTGCTTTCCCAAGTCCTCCCCAGCTGCTGCTCACAGTTCTGCTTGGAGCTGGGCAACACCTCTCCACCTTCCTCCTTTTTGCCTGGGAGCAACATCTCTCAGCTAGTGAAATTACAGATTTTCATCAAAATAACAAGTTTTCATAAAATTCCCCAAGTGGAATTTTAATCACATGCACCTTTAATAAACCAACTAAGATCTCCTAAAATGGTGGTCACTTTTCATGTAGGGAGGGAAAGACGGAGGCAGTCAAGAATATACAATGGGGAAAGGTCAGTCTCTTCGATAAATCCCGTGCAAAAGACTGGACCACTATCTTATGCCATCCACAAAAATGAACTCAACATAGATTAGAGATTTGAATGTGAAATCTGAAGCCATTAAACTCCTAGAAGAAAACATAGCTAGTGTCTCCTTGACATAGGTCTCAGTGAATCATTGTTTGAATCAGACACTACACGCACAAGCAACAGAAGCAAAAGTAAACAAGTAGGACTACAGCAAACTAAAAAGCTTCGATAAGGCAAAAAGGAACCATCAAAAAAATGAAAAGACAACGTTCTGAATTGGAGAAAGTACTTGTAAATCATATATCTGATATAGAGCTAATATTCAAAATACATTAAAAAGTCATATAATTCAATAGCAACATATATACATATATATGTATATATATGTATCCAATTAAAAAATGGGCAGAAGGTCTGAATAGACATTTTCCCAAAGAATACAGATGACCAACAGGTACATGAAAAGATGCTCAACATCACTCATCACCAGGGAAATGCAAATCAAAACCACAACAAGATATCACCTTACACCTGTCAGAATGGCTAAAATCAAAAATACAAGAAACAACAAATGTTGGTGAGAATCTGGAGAAAAGGGAACCCTTTTGTGCTGCTGGTAGAAATGCAAAAGGGTGTAGCCAGGGTGGAAAATATGTATGGAAGTTCCTTAAAAAATTAAAAATAGAATTCTCATATGACCCAGTAATTCCACTTATGGAATATTTATCCACTTCTGGGTATTTATCCAAAGAAAACAAAAACATTAACTCAAAAGGATATATGAACCCCCATGTTCATTGCGGCATTATTTACAATTAGCCAAGGTACAGAAGCAACCCAAGTGCCCATCAATGGGTGAATGGATTAAAAAAATTGTAATATATCTAGTTCTAGATCTAGTTTATATGTCTATATGAAACTTGAAGAGCCTAACACATACAAAGCCACCTCCAAACTATCGAGAAGGGAGAAATAGGCCTTTCCGGTGTTAATTTTAATATATGTTTCCAGTACCCTTTTCAGAAAGCTGAAAATTGCCAATAAATATAGCTTTAATATATATATATATAATATATATATAAATATATATAAAATTATATCTTTATAACTAGTGACACAAACCAAGAGTAGACCTCTTATCTTGACTTATTCTGTTTATCTTATAAAATATTTTTCAGAAATTTAAATACAATTTTATTTCTTAAGGGGTCACGTGTTAGTTTGACTCTTTGGGGTTACAAAGAAAAGACAGAGAGCAGTGGCCCTGAGCACATACAAGGAGCCTGCAGAAGCTCTGTTGTGTGTTGACTCCTTTGCCCCAACCTCCCCACATCTCCTGGTATTTTTTACCTTTAACTTCCCCAAGGAGAACCCTTGGGGCACGGGACTGGGAGGATCGATCCTGGTGCTGCAGGTCAGCTGGCCGCGTTGCTGTGCGTGCCCAGTTCCATTGCTCACCGAGCCAGGTTGATCCGTGCTACCAAATGGCCCTCATCAAACACCTGCAGGCGCGGGAGGTCACGATCCGTCAGGAGGAGGTACGCAGGGGAAGTGGAGCAGGAATGGAGAAGCTCTTCTTGTTAAAAAAATATGTTCCTATAGAAATGGGAACAGCTTTCCCATTTCAGCCTAATAAACGTCTACTTTTAACAGGGCCATGGTGTGCACGGATAGGTTTGGGAACCACTACTATATTCAGATAAGGCTTAAGAGAAGGGAACATTTTTTTCCCTTCATTGGCCTATTTTCTTTTTTTCATTTTTTGGTTGCTCTTTCATAGTTAAACAACTATATTTTTATATAAAATGTAAATTAGCCATTTTATATAAAATATAAATTATACAAAATATATCTGGCAACACATATATATTTATCTATACATATAATAAAATACCAGAGACTGAATACACGCACCGACGCTAGCCAGTCCACATGCAAAGATAGAGCTTGGGGGGCTCCTGGGGTCTCAGTCAGTTAAACATCTGACTCTGGGCTTCAGCTCAGGTCGTGACCTCGTGGTTGTGGGACCGAGCCCCACGTCGGGGTGTTGCTCAGGACAATCTGCTTCTGATCTTTCCTCCCTCTCCTTCGCCTTCTGCCCCTCCCCACTCTCTCTCTCTCCCTCTCTCTAAAATGAATAAATAAAATCTTTAAAATAAATAAATACTATACAAATAATATAAAAAATAGTCTTGTAAAAATAAATACATAACTAAATAAAATATGTTTTTTAAAAGATAGAATTTGGTCTCACAAGCTGCCACAACGTGTCCACCTGCAATAACCAGCCTAGGAAACCAGGCAGGAGGTGAAAGCAGAAAAACCCAAGTTTCTCAGAAATGATGCCTCCAGGCTTGCCCACATCTCACTCACCCCACACAGGCAAACACCTAAACACTCGGCCTTATTTCAGCCTCTGAAGACCTCCCAGGGACAAGCAAACTGAGACCCACAGTTTGCATTTCCAATTTCAAATGATGTTTTACGAAAACACTTTCCAAGAAAATGGTTTCAAGAGGCTCAAACACAAACACTCTCGTTCATATTTCATCCTCAATGAAGATGAAAAGCGCTCAGATAAAAAGTTTCCTTTCCATACAGCAGGTTCCAACCACGGGGTTTTACCACCCCAAGTTAAAAGGATGCCCCAGTCTACCAGCGACACAGCTCTCGGGCCCCTGGAAGTTTCTCAGAGCACGTCCTGCTCCTGTCCACTAGCTGAATGTGCACTGGGGACAGCTGGCCACTTGCCACTTACATAGAATGTGGACAGCATTGCTTTTTATCCACGCAATAAATAATATTGCGAAGTTGCTTGGTTTTTTTCCTTAAAATTCTCTCACGATAAGTTTGTTGTGAAAATAAAAGTCAAAATATTAAAACTTTTCCTTTACCTCTTAATACAGTTTGGAGGTCTTAGTAAAAAAATCCAAGGCACCTGGGTGGTTCAGTGGGTTGGGCCACTGCCTTCGGCTCGGGTCATGATCTCAGGGTCCTGGGATCGAGTCCCGCATCGGGTTCTCTGCTCGGCGGCGAGCCTTCTTCCTCCTCTCTCTCTCTGCCTGCCTCTCTGCCTACTTGTGATCTCTCTCTGTCAAATAAATAAATAAAATCTTTAAAAAAAAAAATCCAAGGATTTTACAGGGAGTATCTTTCATGTTCAGGAAACATCAAAGCATCTTAGCATGTGTTTCATAAATTCACAGCAACAGAACTTGCCGTTTTAATTTACATGACATGACATGCAGGCTACCCAGACCTGAGAGGATCAGAAAGCTTTGGGTGGAAGAAGGAGAATTTCTATAATCTCATTCGACAAAATACACTTCAATAAATTAGGTCGTTGTTTCTCTTTCCATGTCACTTTTGCTGGGTTAAAATTTAGTGGCCAATGAATAGAATCTAGACCTAAATTCAAGCTAAGCTTCTTCCCTACCAGATGAATGTCACCTTTGTTCTTGTTGCATTCATTTTGTACATTCCAGCATAACACATACTTAAAAAGTGTAAAATTGGTGAACAAATCAGAGAAGCTATACGTGTCACACTTAACATTACTCCAGCTTTCAGAAACATGACCTAAACGTGAACATTTCTATGACAGGCCAAGCGCACATTTTATTCTGTATGTTCTAAAAGGAAGCATCACCTGTGGATAAGGAACCCCTACCTACAGAAACACTATCGCTTCGGGATCTGTTGAACTAAACACAGGTTACAAATCCTCAAAAGCCTTTTCCTGCATTCCATTCTCCAGAAGAAAGGTAAAGAGGCAGGGGTGATGGACATTCATTCTGTGCGGCTTTCATGAAAAATAAGAAAGTTCTGCCTTAAAGTCTGATGTCCTAACCACACTCCTCCCATCAAAGCATCAGGATGGTGAAAACATAATAGCATAGTCTAGGCTTTCTCTTACACCCCAGGAAGGGCTCCGTTTAGGGGCTGGAGAGCAGACCATGCGGTCCAGGCCTCTCTCGGGGGATAACAAAGCTGATACTGGATACACTCAGTGGGACTTGCAGAAAATTCCTTTTAAAACAGAAGAGAGTGTCTCACAACCAAGGGGAAAGGTTAGTCTTGTGTGTCAATGTGACATGGCTAGAGTACCTAGATATTCAATCAAATGCTAGTCTGGATGAAAGTATTCTGTAGCTCTAACACTTACTCTTTAGCTTTAAAGAAAGCAGATTACCCTTGATAATGGGAATGGCCCTCATCCAATCTGTGGAAGGCCTGAAGCTCAAAACTGAGGTTGCTCAGGGGAAGAAGAAATTTCACCTGCAGACACAACACCAGCTCCCGGTCCAGTGTTTCAGGGTGACTCTTCCTGATGGCCTGTCCCAGTGCCAACCCCCACACTTACTGTCTTTGTTTCTCTAGGAGAACCGTGACTGAGAGACCAACTGACTGGTCTAGGATGGTATCAGTCTAAGCTCATAGAAAAATAAAGGACCTCATTATATCCTAAATGTTAGTCAGCTGCCAAATCCCAAAACATTGGTTTTATAAACTTTAGAGGACAGAATAGCAGAGCTTTAAAGTGATTTGCTACTCGGTCTTTAAATGTCACACAGATGGGCTTTAGTAAGAATATTCTCTATCATACAACTAGTTAATGCCAATTTCTATCAAGTTGAAAAAACACTTGAAATTGGCACTTGCACCAGTTGGGGATCCATTGCTGTTCAATGGCTGTGGCTTTTCAGGTGGAAAGGAGCAGATGTGGAAGATGCTTTCTGAAACGCTACCACAAGCAAAGTCTACTAAAATAAGTACGCTGTCGGGGTGCCTGGGTGGCTCAGTCCATTCCACATCTGCCTTTGGCTTAGGTCATGATCCCAGGGTCCTGGGAACCCTGTATTGGACCCCAGGGGGCCTGTTTCTCCCTTTCCCTCTGCCCCTCCCCACCACTTGTGCATGGCACTTTCTCTCAAATGAATAAATAAAATCTTTCCAAAAAATGAAATAAAATAAGTATGCCATGATAAATGCTAAAACAAAGCTGGAATTGGTATCAACCCATTTCCTAAGTTGCAGCTGTTCCAATAATTCCACCTTACCTGTCTTATTTCTAAAGCTTTTTGGAGGATTTTATTTTTTTGATCCACATCTAGGAATCTGTGTTCCAAATTTTTCACACAAACTGTCACTGATGAGTCCTACCAGTTCTTTCCCCACCACAAGACTACAAATTTTATTCCTGTTACATTCCTCTCCTGCCAAAATAGGCCCCTATGGCTGGATGGTTTTATTTTGTTCCATCATAAGTGAGTTTAATATAAGCTTGTCCAAAAAAGAGACAGCAGTGACAGCTAAATTAAAAGTGGCACCAATTAATGTATTTAAGGAACACCATACGCAAACAGACAACAAATGAGGAGAGAAACTTTATACATGGAAAGCACACCAAGCTTAGCATAATCAAAATTTTTAAAGATTTTATTTATTTATTTGTTTGTTTGTTTGTTTGTTTATATGAGAAGGAGAGTGAGATCATTAGTGAGGGGAAGGGGCAGAGGGAAAGGAAGAAGCAGACTCCTGGATGAGTGGGGAGCTCCATGTGGGTCTCAATCCCAGGACCCTGAGATCAAGGCAAATACTTAACTGACTGAGCCAGCCAGTCACCCCAATAGCCAATTTTTCTAGAAGGGCTGTGCCCCCAACACATTAGTGAAACCCCAAAGATCAAAGGAGCATAAATTGGGTCATGTTTCCTACTACCTGACTTCCTCTGGGCTGCAAATGCAGCCTGGGAAACAGTAGCATCAGTGTGAAATAATCAGAAAATGGACTGGTTCACACCCTCTCAGTTCGCCCTCTACTGCAGGACTTCTGGTCCATGTAGGATACAAAGACTCTCAAGCCACCAGGCCCCTCTGATTATTGTAACCATGGAAAGATCATTTGCCTCTGCCCTCTAAACACTGTCAGAGACATAACCAGAATGTCTGCAGACTGTTTCCTCTTCTCCACCTCTTTCCCTCTGCCATACCATACTGCGCCCAATCCTGCTCTTAAGGAAGAACCTGACACCTGCCATTCCCTAGAGTTGGTGTGTTACCTTGGGCTCTCAGAGTTCTGACAAGTTTATATTTGCTCTAACCATGGGATCTGTTCCTTTTCGAGGAGATTTCTGGCATCAGTGGTGGGCTGGGGTCAGGGAGGCAGAGAAGCCAACAGAGCTTTAAGCAATTTTATGACTCTAAGAAGACAAAATGGGATTTTAGGCTATAAATGTGGTCTTAAGAGGTCAGGATCTCTGGGCAGGACCTAGAGATCTTTATATCTATGCCACTCTGACCACTTCTGTTCAAACAACTGGAGGTTTTAGCCAATATGATTAAGCAAAACCAAACCAAACCAAACCCAAAAACCTAGGAAAAAATCTGATGAAGATTTTTAAGACATCTACACTGAAAATTACAAACATTGAGAGAAATCTTTAGAACTATGCCATGCTCATGGATTGGAAGACTCAATATTTTAAAGATGTCAACTATTCCAAAATAAATCTATATCCCACCAGAGAGTATTGTGAAAAATTTATAATTTATGTGGGAATGCAAAGACCCAAGAAGAGCCAAGACAAGTTAGAAAAACAAACATGATGCCTTACACAAGCAAATATCAACATACATGATAAAGTTATAACAATTGAGAGAGTGTGAATTCAGTGAAGAAAGTGTCATTGATCATTACAAGAGTGACACTTCAGTCTAGCAAGAAAGAATGGACTTCTTAATAAATTGCACTGGAACAAATGGAAATCTGTATGTAAAGAAAAAAATCATCTTAAATCCTTACCTCACCTCATGCATAACAATTAACTCCACATGGATTATAGCCATAAAAGTAGGTAGTAGAAAATGGAGTGGGAAAAGAATATCTTCATGATCTTGGGGTAGGCAAAGAAAAAAAAATTAGAAGACACACAGCAATAACCATAAATAAAATGATGAATAAATTTGACAAAATTTAAAAGAATTTCAGTTCATCAAAATGCACCATTAACAAAGTGAAAAGGCAAACAACATTCTAACTGGTGTAAGGTGGCATCTCAATGTGGTTTTAATTTAAATCTCCCTGATGGCTAGTGATGATGAACATTTTTTCATGTGTCTGATAGCCATTTGTATGTCTTCATTGGAGAAGTGTCTGTTCATATCTTCTGCCCATTTTTTGATATGATCATCTGTTTTGTGTGTGTTGAGTTTGAGGAGTTCTTTATAGATCCTGGATATCAGCCTTTTGTCTGTACTGTCATTTGCAAATATCTTCTCCCATTCCATGGGTTGCCTCTTTGTTTTGTTGACAGTTTCCTTTGCTGTGCAGAAGCTTTTGATCTTGATGAAGTCCCAAAAGTTCATTTTCACTTTTGTTTCCTTTGCCTTTGGAGACATCTTGAAAGAAGTTGCTGTGGCTGATATCAAAGAGGTTACTGCCTATGTTCTCCTCTAGGATTCTGATGGATTCCTGTTTCAAGTTGAGGTCTTTTATCCATTTTGAGTTTATCTTTGTGTATGGTGTAAGAGAATGGTCGAGTTTCATTCTTCTACATATAGCTGTCCAGTTTTCCCAGCACCATTTATTGAAGAAACTGTCTTTTTCCCACTGTATATTTTTTCCTGTTTTGTCGAAGATTATTTGACCATAGAGTTGAGGGTCCATATCTGGGCTCTCTACTCTGTTCCACTGGTCTATGTGTCTGTTTTTATGCCAGGACCATGTTGTCTTGGTGATCACAGCTTTGTAGTAAAGCTTGAAATCAGGTATCGTGATGCCCCCAGTTTTATTTTTGTTTTTCAACATTTCCTTAGCAATTCAGGGTCTCTTCTGATTCCATACAAATTTTAGGATTATTTGCTCCAGTTCTTTGAAAAATACAGGTGGAATTTTGATATAAATGACATTAAAAGTAGAGATTGCTCTAGGCAGTATACACATTTTAACAATGTTTATTCTTCCAATCCAAGAGCATGGAATGGTCTTCCATCTTTTTGTGTCTTCTTCAATTTCTTTCATGAGTGTTCTGTAGTTCCTTGAGTACAGATCCTCTACCTCTTTGGTTAGGTTTATTCCCAGGTATCTTATGGTTCTTGGTGCTATACTAAATGGAATCGATTCTCTAATTTCCTTTTCTGTATTTTCATTGTTAGTGTATAAGAAAGCCACTGATTTCTGTACATTGACTTTGTATCCTGCCACATTACTGAATTGCTGTATGAGTTCTAGTAGTTTGGGGGTGGAGTCTTTTGGGTTTTCCATATAAACAATCATGTCATCTGCGAAGAGAGAGAGATTGACTTCATTGTCAATTTAGATACCTTTTCTTTCTCTTTGTTGTCTGATTGCTGTTGCTAGGACTTCTAATACTATGTTGAACAAGAGTGGTGAGAGTGGGCACTTCTCCAATGAAGACATACAAATGGCTATCAGACACATGAAAAATGTTCATCATCACTAGCCATCAGGGAGATTCAAATTAAAACCACATTGAGATACCACCTTACACCAGTTAGAATGGCCAAAATTAACAAGACAGGAAACAACATGTTTGGAGGGGATGTGGAGAAAGGGGAACCCTCTTACACTGTTGGTGGGAATGCAAGTTGGTGCAGCCTCTTGAGATTCCTCAAGAAATTAAAAATAGAGCTTCCCTATGACCCTGCCATTGCACTACTGGGTATTTACCCCAAAGATACTGATGTAGCGAAAAGAAGGGCCATCCATACCCCAATGTTCATAGCAGCAATGGCCACAGTCACCAAACTGTGGAAAGAACCAAGATGCCCTTCAATGGACGAATGGATAAAGAAGATGTGGTCCATATATACAACGGAGTATTATGCCTCTATCAGAAAGGACGAATACCCAACTTTTGTATCAACATGGATGGGACTGGAAGAGATTATGCTGAGTGAAATAAGTCAAGCAGAGAGAGTCAATTATCATATGGTCTCACTCATTTGTGGAGCATAACAAATAACATGGAGGACATGGGGAGATGGAGAGGAGAAGGGAGCTGAGGTAAATTGGAAGGGGAGGTGAACCATGAGAGACTATGGACTCTGAAAAAACAACCTGAGGGTTTTGAAGGGGCCGGGGGTGGGAGGTTGAGGGAAACAGGTAGGGGGTATTGGGGAGGGCACATATTGCATGGAGCACTGGGTGTGGTGCAAAAACTATGAATACTGTTAGACTGAAAAGAAATTTAAAAAAATAATATTTTTTTTAAAAAGGCAAACAACAGACTAGGGATTTATAATGCAAATACACAATGAAAGACTATTATCCAAAATATATAAAAACTCTTATAAGTCAATGAAAAAAATAAAAAGACCATCCAACAGAAAAATAGGCAATAGACTTGAACAAACAGGCACTTCACAAAATGAACATCCAAATATACATGAAACACATATAAAGGTGCTCATCATTAGTAATCAGAAAAATGCAAATTTAAACCACAATCAAATGCCATTATGTACTCATTAGAATATGAACCAATGAGAATATTAAGCAATTGGATACCCCTATAGACTGTTAGTAATATAAATTAGTACAATCAATTGAAAATCATTTGGCATATCCACTAAAGCTGAATATATGTTTCACCTATGACCAATGATTCTACACCTAAGTACATCCCCAAAGGAAAAGAATACATATGTATACCAAAAGAAGTGTACAAGAATGCTCACAGAAGCACTCCATATAGTAACCAGAAACTGGAAACAGCTCTAACATCCATCAACAAAAAATGGTTAGTGGTTTATTCCTATAATGGAATGCTATGTGGCAATGAAAATGAACCTGCTACATGTAAGAACATGAATGAATTTCATAGACTGAAGGAAACCAGACACTAAAGAGTTACCTACTGTATAATTTCATTTATAACTAGACACTAAAGAGTTACCTACTGTATAATTTCATTTCTATTGAGTTCAAAACCTTGCAAAACCAACAATCCATGATTGAAGTCAGGATATTGACTACTTTTCCCAGGAGAAGGGAATTTACTAGAAAGGGTCCTGAGTAGCATTTCTTTTTTTTTTTTTTAAGATTTTATTTATTTATTATTTGACAGAGATCACAAATAGGCAGAGAGAGAGGGGGAAGCAGGATCCCTGCTGAGCAGAGAGCCTGACGCAGGGCTCAATCCCAGGAACCCGGGATCACAACCTGAGCCAAAGGCAGAGGCTTAACACACTGAGCCAACCAGGTGCCCCGTGAGTAGCATTTCTGAGTTGCCAGTAATGTTCTCTACCTTGATCTGGATGGCATTTATTTATTTTTTTAAAGATTTATTTATTTATTTGACAGACAAATCACAAGGAGGCAGAGAGGCAGGCAAGGGGTGGGGAGCAGGCTCCCTGCTGAGCAAAGAGCCTGATGCAGGGCTTGATCTCAAGACCCTGAGATCATGATCTGAGCTGAAGGCAGAGGCATTAACCCACTGAGGCACCCAGGGGCCCCTGGATGGCATTTATAATTTCTGTTCATATCTTGTGGAAATTAACACATACATTTCTCTATTTTTGTTATACTTTTTTTTTCAATTTATTGAACTTACAACTATGAGATCAAGACCCAAGTTGAGATCAAGAGTTGGACACTTAACAACTCAGCCACCCCAATGTCCAATTTTTGTTACATTTTGATAAAAAGCTTACTTTTTAATGTACCAAAATGTACATTTTCTATTGCATAAAAGCAACAGTAAATGGGGGGTGATAGAAGGACAGCTATTTCTTCAAAAATATATAAGGGTGCACCTGGGTGGCTCAGATGGTCAAGTGTCCAACTCTTGATTTCAGCTCAGGTCATGATATCAGGATCATGAGATCTAGCCCTGTATTGGGCTCTGGGCTGGACATGGAGCCTGCTTGGAATTCTCTCTCTCCCTTGACGTCTGCCCCTCCCTATCCCTCCCTAAGTACATGTATGTGCGTGTGCATGTGCGTGCATGTGTGAAGGACTCTGTATGTGGTTGAGTTTGCCTGAGATTTAAATTGGAAGCCCTAGAAGACCAGAGGTTGAGACAAAAGCTCAAACGATTCCAAACACATCATACAATTTCTTTGCACATTGAAAATGACCTTTGGGTTCTTTATGTCTCATTTCGTTCTTTCCACTCAGTTCTCTAAATGCCCTAAGGAAATCTACATAGTACAATAAAAATCTTGTGCTGTTTGTTCCTGACCCATTGACATCATGTCAAGGCTTGAGCAAAAAAGAGTTAAAACCTTAAACCCAAACCCCCTCCTCACTCTGTCAGTGCCACCAGAGCACCACAGTAGCCCATAAATGGAAACAAGCATCTTGACCATTTCTCTGAGGAACCCCACAAAGACTCGTTGTGGTATTGAAAAGGGCAAGGCTTCCAGGGTAGAATCCCTCAACAGGAAGGATTTCGGCCTCGCCCTGGCTGTTCCAACATAACTCATGTAGATTGCACTGCAGAAATGAGCCCTTCCTCTGGATGAATAATGTTCAGAGGAGCGAGTAAAGAAGGAAATTGTTAGCAGTAAAGCAGGGGAAACACTACTGAATTTAAATTCTGGCTCTGTTTCTAACCAGTTATTTAGTGCTAGCCTGCTCACAGGACCGATCAGCAGATAATGTCCTGGCCAAATAAATAGATGACTGGGTGGTCATTAATCCCCTTCACAGTGAGAACATTCTTTGATACTCTGGCAAATCCTTTAAAGAAATTCAAGTGGGGAAAAAAGAGAAAAAGACCCTATCTTGGATACCTTGGGCTATACCACAGGCTCTAAAGCAGAACTATGTCCTGGTGCCCTCCGGTGGATGGCACATGGCAATGCTGTGTCACACATCCCGGAATATTAACTGGCGAGTGGTCCAGAGGCCATTCTCCATTCATTCCCCGCCAGGGAACTTGTGTTTTGGGAAACTCAACCAGGCAACTGTGCTGGTTAAGCCCATGGCTTTTTTTTCTCACATATCTATGAATATAATAGTGCACAGGAACAAACAGAATTCTTAAATGGAGCCAAACACCAGCATAATTCCTTTAATGCAACCGGTCAGATGGCCACAAACAAGAAGGAAATGTTTGCTTCTATTTTCCTCAATGTTTGGACAGAATGTGATTTTTAATCAAAAGCATTTGAAATTGTTCTGAGCAAAATTTAAAGCCTGCATCCAATGAACATGTTCTAGAAATTAAAATCTCCCTATTTACTTCTCACTCTATGGACTCATTAGACAACTTTCAACTTTAATTGTTCTGAGCATGGTGTGGCCAACGTGATTGTCAGTTCCCAGTCACTTGGGGTCAAGTATGGAATACCTACTCTCCCATGGTCAGGTTCACAAACCAGCACTTTCTACAATCTACCACATCCTTGAACTTCTTAAAATAGCCCTAGGGCAGAATGCATAGCTATCGAGAATTTACTATGGACCAAATACTGTTCTAAGCACAGGAAATAAATGATGCTCCCAAATGGACACAACTATTATGGAAATAGCACTCTGGGACAGTCTTAAAAAGTGTGCAATAACCGAAAGTTCTCCATGAAATGTAACTATGTGAAAGTCTTTTAAAAGCTTTCAGCTTTAAAAAAGGTCTCATTAATTCTGTATACAAAGAGACAGAGCTTGATCATTCCAAGGCTCTAAATTTCTATTACTATTTAAGGTTGGTTCTCTATGTGAACGGTGGTGGCTATATCATAATTTGAAGGATGCCAATGAAAAAGCTCAACACACAATGGGAAAGCAATCCTATGTAAAGAATAAGCCCTTGCAGTTTGGCTGTTAAACAACTAATGATCACTGAGATTTTGAAATTTTAATATTTTCCTGAAGAAGACAAGACGAGATGTAAATGAAAGCCCAAGTCTGCATCTTCTCGGTCAGTGGGCAAACCCTGGGAGATGGGGCTGCCGGTAAGGAATCTGTGACATTTAGGAAGCCTAAGGCATTTAGAAAAACTAAGTTCAGAAGATAGTTTGATTGATAGAGGAGAAGAATCTTTCTCTTGGATCTTTGACTTGGGTTGAGTTTGTAGGGAAAAATTGATTTAATTTTAATTAATTCCCAGAAATTTTTGTTTACAGATTCTAGAGGGGTCCAGAGAGAGGGGCCAGCTTGCTCACAGACTCATGATTAGTCAACGACACTGGCTGAATAAAGCAATGTAAGGCTGAATGGAGAGGCCCCGTGAGGAAAACAGGGACAGAGTGTGAGACAATCAGGGACTGAACTGTCAATGCGGAGTGATGACTCATTCTCTTGTGTGGGCCATAAACCCTCTCAAGGGAATTCCAAATATGTTCTATTATTCGAACAAATACAATGCCCACTTTGAGGATGGATGCATTTATTGTTATGATTGTTGAAAACCGATCCAATGACTCAAGTCATATATTTCTCTAACCATAAACAACAAAAGGAAAAAACCCCTCCAATGAAGTTGTTCTTTTATAAAGATAAAATGCTGTACTTTGAGTTGGACTGAAAGCCTTGCTCTGGAGATGTAGGACCATTTTCAAAGCTGTATACCTTAAAGTCAGCCATCTTTTAAGTAGAATGGGGGTTTTGACCTTTGGAAGAAACAATGCAAGGTCCAACAACAAACAATTCTGTGTAAATAACAGATAGGCTTTGAATAACATGGGGTGAAAACTAACAGTAGTGGCAACTTGATGATCCAAGATATCCGAGAAACATTCCTCAAGAATGTTCTTTTCTTACCCCCATGACACTGACATATCCATTTCTTCATCTGAAGCACTGCTATAGCAAAATAAGGTTTGGTGAAGATGAGAATTTTGAACAATGCCTTAAATTACAGAATTCTAAATGCAACTTTGTATGATGATTGGTTATAGGTTTAATTAATGCATGTATATTTAATGCTATAATGTTTCTCTGCAGGCAAATCATGTATAGTTGGTTACATGGGTTTCCTTGTCATTTCTGTGAAAAATTGAGGATCAGCACAACCCCTCTTGTACCAGTATTTTAAAGTACCAATCACTTCAGATAATAATCCCTTTCCTGCAATGAAGAAGCGGTATCTGTGTACATTGGCAAACACTCATTTGAGCCCTAAATGAAAAAAAGAAGACATCTAAAGTTAAACTTCATTATTTTTAGTCAATTTTTAGGAGTCTATTAAATAATATGATCTTGTCATTCTCTGTAACCTACCCTTCTGTGTGACGATTTGATAAATGTCACATCAGTGAGTAAGGTAAAGACACTGAACTATATTTAAAGTGACAGATAAAAGAAGCTGTCAGGTTTGGGATGTGAAGTCAAGTAATCTTTTAGCTCCTGCTTCTATGAATACCTAGAGATCATGTAGTTCTCCTGAGACCATGAAATTGGAAAGAAAGTCTCATGAATATGGGGATTTTCACTTGTACTATCAAATAGAATTCAGGTTTTTGTTTGTCTTAACTGCAGTGTACGTGTATTTTTGTTTGGCACCTAATGGAATGAAAACATAGAATAAAAATATACCAAATCACCCTTTTCCTCAAATCCCGCTTGTTAAATAGGAAAAGGGTAATGAATTTGGAAGACTATTTTTGAAGGAAGCTGACATCAGTTTCTAACCTGCTTGAGCCAGCATATATGCTGAGAGGTGAAAAGATAAGCAAGAAACAATGCCTACTATTAAATTGTCATTTGGTTTGGTTTGGTTTGGTTTGGTTTGGTTTGGTTTGGTTTGGTTTGTTTGGGTTGGGTTGGGGTGAGTTGGGATGGGTTGGGTTGGGTTGGGTCGGGTTGGGTGTGGTATGGTGTGCTGTGGTTTGATAGGTTTGTTTCTTATAGAAAAATGAAGAAAATTCACACCCTGGGCTTGGATCCCTGGGTCTGTAAGCGTGGGGCTAGGTTTGTCAGCTAGATGAAGTCTTTCCCTGTCCACGGAGGTGCTGGAAAACTTGGACAGAACGCTTGGGCACCTGTTTCAGGATATTACACCAGGAATTTCACTTCCTTATGCCTTCCTGCTGAGGTGTGCTCTGTGAGGAATTAATTTTCCCTGGGCACTAAGTATAAAGCTCAAGAGATGACTACAGCCAATGAAAGAGATATCTACCACTTTTATCTTTTTTTAATTCCAAAGCATGGTAGGAGAACAGACTCTATCGGAGATCTCTGCTTGCTCAAAGTATATTAAAAACCAAAAAATAAGAAACATGCCCTGAAATTGAACTTTCAGAAAACATGGTCACAAAAGGATATAATGTAGGCGCTGTTGCCAACAGACCAGGAAGTTAATGACATCACTGACACAAGTTAGGAGCATTTTAAAATCCTCTCTTTTGACAAAGTTAGTCAACCTGGAGTTTATTCTTTTTCTTTCTTGATAACATAATGTTTCTGAGGAATAACCCCAGGGTATATAAAAGTGTTCTTGTTAAAATTTTGAGATTAAATGGTAAAAGGTTTTATAAAAGAAGAAAAACTGTTCAACAGGCCTTGCTGCAAAACACTGAGCACTCTTTCCCTATGAACGTCTTGGAGCCATTACCCTTAATTCCACTTAGATAACAATTAGTCATGATTCATGGCTAAATGGTCAGTATTTTTCTAGATGGTTTTTGTGCTTTGTCAGGAGCATGATGAGTTGTCCTTGCCACATCAAATGTTCGTTCAAATGTAAGAAAAGGGACAGAAGTCAGTAAAGGAGAAAGCAGAGGCGAAGCTGCTCATGATATTTTAAATGTATTCCAGTCATCCAGGGAAGCAAGTCACAGAACAATTTAGGTAGGTTGTCCAGACTAGGAATTTTCCAGAAGATTATCTCAATTGATATTGGAAGCTTTGGGTTCTCAAATATTTCCTTCAGGGGACTGAATAATAGACATGTTCTACGTACTGGCATGGCTTTAATTATAGACACTATAAACAGCTGCCATTGTAAATTTGCAGATGAAGACCCAAAATAAATGAGAATTTAATGTCTTATTCCAGCAAGCTTTCATCAGGAAGAGCACTTTCCATTACATCAAAACATACAGAATGTCTGGCTAATTCTTTTTCCATCAGATGAGAATTGTTGCTTTATCAAGGAACAGCGAGGAATGTTCTCTAACTAGTTACTTGTCCTTTTGACACTGAGCAACAGTATACTAGTCTGGATTAACTACAGGGTAGTCCAAAAATAGAAGCTAAAATGAGTCAACAAATTGCCCAGGAAAGAGATGCCGGGTTTCAGAGGTGCCATTTCTCTCTCACCAAGACCTTGAGGCTTGTTTGTTTTTTTTGTTTTTTTGTTTTCCTACAAAACTCATTATAAGGTATAACCAATCTCCTGTAATATTTCAGCGCTGTGGTTTTTGCCTGCTAATCTAGAAGAAGTAGAAATTTTCTTCCATCTCAATGTCTTCATTTGGAATTATAGACTCAGTCTAATAGAAAAACAGTTGAATACACGGTTTAAAATATATTACTACAGTACTTTGTCTATCCATAGATAAAAATCAGGATTACGTTCCCTGGGTTCACTTCACTTTCCCACTCTTATTCCTAAAAGCGATAAGTTCGATAGTGATATGGAAATAGTGAGCCCATTTCTCTCTCCAACCTCTGGCCCACTAAACAACAGTATAAGAATACATTGATCTCACATTGTCCTTCTTTTTTTGTTCAGGACAGTGTACCCACTGGTGTATAGTGTTAGTTGTGATAGTGGTAATGGTAATAGCAGTAGTCATAGTAGCAGTATTGAACATTAATTGAAAAGATTAATTAGAACTATCAATTAAAGTCTGCTTCCTGCAGGCCAGGCTAAGTTCCTCCAGTACATTATCTAATTGAATCCTCACCATTCTATGAGGTCAGTATTATTATTATGCTTATTTCTCCAGAGAGGAAACTGAAAAATGGGAAGCTAATTACCTTATTTGAGCTCACACAGCTGGTAAGTGATGGAACGCTAAAATTGGAATCCAAGTAGACTAACTCCAGAGCATCCCACTTGGACAGTTTTGATGTACTACTTTGAGCAAATTAATAAATAAAGAGAAAGAGGAACCTACAAAATGTCATTCCTGAGCTCTCCCTTATTATTAGCAATGTTCTTTGAGTTTCCGGGATGCCAACATTAACAAAATACTGCTAATGCCAATACCTGGAAACGTATTAGAATTCCACATACATTTTGAGAAGTGAAGAAATAATTTCCCAAAAGGCCTACCTTAAAATTTGTATGAAAAATTATTATAATGAATATATTTGCATTAGGATGGGTTCTCCATTTGGAAAAAGGAAAGACTACACTCCATTCACCTACCTCTCCAGAAAAGCTACATAGAAATTTTGCAATAAATCATTGAGTGTGTCTACAGAACCAGGACCATACTATCAGTTTCTTCTCACTGGTCCTGATCTGCCTGGATGACATGTGCAAAATGGCAGATGCTGGGCCATTTCCATTAGCATCTACTTGGAAGAGTTTGCCTGGAAGTTACATAGTGTCAAATGGCCCCATCCTTCCAAACTGTCTTATATAATTGTCTTGGTGGTTGACTCCCCAGAGTCCATCCCAACCCAAATGGTTAGCCATGGTAATCCCATTACTTTTGCTGTAACTGGCTCAAAAGTGGCATCCAACCAAAGGCAAAAGGCATCCATCCAAAGGTAAAAAAAGGGAAAAAAAAAAAAAAAGTTTTCCTTTCTTCCTTCCAGGGATGATGCCCTGTAGGCTTTACTACCTGGAATTACAGCCAAGAGGTCAATACATGGTGAAGGTAAAAGTAAACAAAATGGCCAGAAAGCAAAGCTATAGCTCTGAGATGACACAGGAGGAACAGCCCAACCTATGAAACTCTCAACTGAGATGAGAAAATACCTTATATTTCCTCATATTTAAATCAATATGAGTTGGAGAGAGTGTTACTTAAAATCTAAGATGTCTTAATAGTTTCATTTAACATTTAAAATCTCAGGAATTCTTACATTATCACAAGATGCATTCAGAATTGTGCCTGTCTATGTAGAAATCAGTACCGGCAAACAACTTGTAAACCCGACAAAGGCACTTTCATGAAAACCATTTGAAGAAGCATTTATGGGGAACACCTGAGATGAATGAGGAAGGGAAAAAAAGAAAAATCCTTTCTCTCCCTGTCTTTTGCACATCTAAGTACAGAGGAGAGAATCAAAGAAAGGTAGAAGAATTTCTCCTAAAGGTCATGATACAAGTGTGATTAAGACAGAAACTCTGTAATGGCTCTTTCGACAGTGCTTACAGCATGGAAAGAATTTTCAAAGTACTTGCATATGCATCACATCTGATATTCACCACCACCCTGGGACTAAGGTAGGACCTGGATTAACTTCCTTGAACAAATGCAGGAACTGTGATTCAAAGAGATCACGTGACTGTTCTTATCAAAGATACATCTAGGACTAGGACACAGGTCCCCTGACTTGAATCTCAATGTTTCTTCCATTGTCCACAATATCTGTGGATTGGGTGTCAATACAGCAGAGTGGAAAGAGTATGAACTATAAATTCCCACTCAGCTCCTAACTGTTACTAACATTTTGCAGTTTTCCTGGTCCATAATAGATGCTCACAGGTGACTCACATCACTTTTATTGTTCCAGTAGCCATCCTTACCCCCAGTATATTCATTGTAAGGATACACAAACTCACAATCAAATATTGGAGAGCGATTATTAAATATAAGGTCCTGTTGAAGTAAGACAAGTACCTTTTACCATGTTTAGTTAAACTGAAATGTTTCTGATTTTAAACCATCTTACCTTTAGCCTTTGGGGCCATAAATGACACTCACATGATTAGGTATATTTATATAATAGCATTTATTAGTGTGGCAATTGCCTTGCCGTGAAATTTACTTATCACAAAATGCCAGGGAGTAAAACTATTCCTAATGAGGAAAGTTATCTTGCTCAGTTGTAGCTAATCATCAGAAACAAGTCCAGGGATTACAGCTAAATTCCAGGCTTTTCTACATAGTGCAGGCCCTGGTAAGGCTGAGGTGGTCCCAGGCTGCCTTGTGTTGGTATAAAGACCAAGGGGGGCATAAGAATGGCCCCAAAGATCTTGGCTGAAGCCAGTATTCCTTCACTCAGTCTTAGCCACATTAGTATCAAACTATGATTTGAGTTGGCTGCAATCTAGCCTTGCCTGACCAGAACAAGCTCATCTAGAAAAGGACACAGGAAAATGGGAAAGAGCGACCACCGGAACAGTGGACTCTCATCTCGTTTTCCTCTCATTTGAAAATCTGGCGTAAAACTTTGAAAATAAAAATTTCTCATCACTAATTTTTTTCCATGACAAATCAGTGATGACAATGAGAATAAAAACTCAGTGGCTTACTTAGGACAACCCTCCATCTCAGTCTGCCCAAGGCAGTACTGGCTTATGCTTCTTCTCTTGGCATAATTAATAGCACATTCCTTTCTCTAAAGGGTCCTAGTTGGACAATAAATTATGTGCCCCCCCAAGATTTAATTGCTTAGGACATGACTAATTCTTCACTGGTCTAAGTATTTACTAGTAGAGCTATACACAAATCACCCTGTGTTTTAGCTTAGAAAGAACCACAATTTTCTAAGGAAAACACTAAACTTACTAAATCAGTAGGCTTAATTTTGGATGTCATTCTTAGTCAATGTGGTCTTATCAGAAAGCAGTCCTAGTCAAGTAAGACACACAGCGTTGTGATTATTATGGTCTTTCTCCTCACAGGACTATTCCAATACTTCTGTGTTCTTAAATATAAGCTAGGTAACAGTTTTACCAAAACACCCAACCTCAGAAAGTGGGGCATTATTAAACCACTGGCTTTAGCTTGTGGATTGAAATAAATGAAACCCGTGCTGCAAAATCCATTACTTTCAGTAGAATGTTGAATAGCAGTGACAAAAATAGACATCCTTTTCTTGTTCCCATTTTCACCACTGTTATTCAATATTATACTAGAATTTTAGCCAGAATAATTTGGCAAGAAAAATAATAATAAAATACATTCAAATTGGAAAGGAAGAGTTAAGACTATATTTATTTGCAGATGGCATGATTCTATATACAGAAAATTCTGAAGACTCTACCAAAAACTACAAGACTTAATAAACAAATTGAGTAAAGTTGCAGCATGCAAAACCAAGACAAAATCATTTGTGTCTTTTTTTTAAGATTGTATTTATTTATTTGACAGAGAGAGAGTGAGAGATCACAAGTAAGCAGAGAGTCAGGCAGAGAAAGAGGGGGAAGCAGGCTCCCCACTGAACAGAGAGCCCAATGTGGGGCTTGATCCCAGGACCCTGAGATCATGACCTGAGCCAAAGGCAGAGGCTTAACCCACTGAGCCACCAGGCGCCCCCATTCGTGTCTTTATACATTCAGCCATGAACAATCCAAAAAGGAAATCAAGAAAACAATTCTATCAGAATAGTAATAAAAAGAATAAAAAGTAATCAAAAGAATAAAAACCTAGGAATAAAGTTAACCACAGAGGTGAAAGATTTATGCACTGAAAACTATAAAACATTACTAAAATGAAATTAAAGAAAACCTAAATAAATTTTAAAAATAGGAAGATTTAATATTGTTAAGATGGGAATATATCCTAATGCAATCTACAGATCAATGAAGCCCTAGTAAATCTCCAACGACCTTTGGAAAGATGGAAAAGCTATCCCCAAATCTACATGGAATTGCAAGTGATTCTGAACAGCCAAAACAATACTAAGAAAGGAAAAAAAAAAAAGAACTGGAAGACTCAGAGTTCCTGATTTCCAAACTAACTACAAAGCAAAAGTAAATAAAACATTGTATCACCACATAAAGATAGACATACAGATCAATGGACTAGAATTGACAGGCCAAAAATAAACTCAAACATTTACAACTAATTGCTTTTTTACAGGGGGGACAAGATCATTCAATGGGGGAAGAATTGTCTCTTTAACAAATGTCTCTGGGAAAAAATGTATAAACACACAAAAAGAAAATGTTGGACCCCCTACCTCATTCCAAGTCAAAAATAAACTCAAAGTGGATCAATGACCTAAACATAAGAGCTAAAAATAAGACTATTGGAAGAAAACACAGGCATGAATCTTCCTGACCTCTAATTTTCACAATAGATTCTTAGATTTGGCACCCAAAAAATGAGTAACAAAAGAAAAAATAGATAAAGTGGACTTCATAAACATTAGAACATTTTGTGCATCAAAGGAAATTATCAACTAAAAAAGACCACCTGAATGGTAGAAAATATTTACAAATCATTTATCTGGTAAAGGTTTAGAATCCAGAATACATACAGCTGTTACAACAAAAGGAACAAATCAATTAAAAATTGGGTCAAGAATTCAAGTAGACCTTTCTCCAAATGAGATGTATAAACGGCCAACAAGCACATGAATCTATTTTCAACATCATTGGTGATTTTAAAAATACAAATCAGAGATGACCCCTGATATTGTAAGCACAGAAAGCAGGTGAAACCACAGCACAATAACGAAAGGTCCTATAAAGAAAAGCTAATGGAGCGATTAACTACCAAAAGAAATTCAACGGGAAATCTTTAACTTCAACCATGAGAAGATTAAAAAGAGGTTCCTCCTCCACCAAGAAAGAGCTGCAGGTCTTTTTCAGTGTTCTTGGAGATGTGGGGTGTGATTTGAAGGAAGGAAAGATGGAAGAAAGGAAGGAAGGAAAGAAGGAAGGGAGGAAGGAAAAAGAGAAGGAAGGAAGGTAGGTAGGTAAAGAGGGAGTGAAGAAGGGAGGGAAGAAAGAGATAAAGAGAAAAAAAGGGAGAGGAAATACAAATCAAAACGACAATGAGACACTCGTTCATGCCTGCCAGAATGGCTATCATGAAACAAAGGAAGAACAACCTCTGCTGGCAAGGATATGGAGAAATAGATACTCTCATTCATGACTGCCATGCGGCAGCCACTGTGAAAAACAGTTTGGTGGTTCTTCAATAAGTTAAATACAAACTTACCATATGATCCAGAAATTCCACTCCTAGGTACATATCCAAAAGAACTGAAAACAGATACTCAAAAAAAACTCCTTCATGGATGTTCATAGCAGCACTATTCACTATAGCCAAAACGTGAAATAATCCAGATGTCTTTTAACCGGACGAATGGATAAACAAATTGTGGTATATCCATTCAACAAACTATGTTTTGGCCATAGAAAGGAAGGAAGTGCTGATACATGCTATGATTCAGATGAATCTTACAAACACTTGTACATGAACACTTTTACACGAATAACATGGAGGACATGGGGAGATGGAGAGGAGAAGGGAGTTGAGGGAAATTGGGAGGGGAGGTGAACCATGAGAGACTATGGACTCTGAAAAACAACCTGAGGGTTTTGAAGGGGTCGAGGGTGGGAGGTTGGGGGAACCAGGTGGTAGATATTAGAGAGGGACAGATTGCATGGAGCACTGGGTATGGTACAAAAACAATGAATACTGTTACGCTGAAAAGAAATTTAAAAATAAATTAATTAAATAAAATAAATAAAGTTCATATATTGTGTGATTCCATTTATATGAAATATCTCAGATAAGTCAGTCTATTGAGACAGAAAGCAGATCGCTAGTTGCCCAGGGGCTGAAGGGAAGCAGAGGGGGTATGACTACCTAGTGAGTGGAGGTTTCCATTTGAGGCGATGAAAATGCTCAGGAACTTGACAGTGACAATGGTTGCATGACACCGTGAATGCATTAAATGCCACTGAATTATGCATTTTAAAATGGTTCATTCTATGGTTTATAACCTGCCCTTCAATTTTTAAAAGTCAATACTTTTATATATAATATATATAAATATATAATAATATATTTCTTAAATTACAGTCCAACATTCCTAATACTCATACTCTCTCACATTAAATATCAATCATGCTGGATCTTTAAAAAATTACTTTCAGGGATAATGTGATAAAGACATCTCTTTTAAAGCTATTTGACAACAAATTATCAAAAGAATTGACCAAAATTAGACAACAAATAGTGGCAACTTCCTGCTGTTGTTTTAAGAAGAAAGTTGTCTTTACCACACATACTGGCATGAATGCAAACCTGTGGGATTCTTTATCAGAGCTCAGGATATCAGGCATGTTTTTAAGGACTAGGTTGTCTCAACCAAACAAAGGAGCAAGACCACCAACCAAACCGAACTCTTAGTACCACCAGGAGAACATTCTTCCCTCTTCCTGGAAAGTTGAAATAAAAGCAAGAACTAAGGGAAAGGGCATAGAGGGAGAGGAGAAAAGAAAACAGGAAGAGAGCAATGGAAAGAATAAGAATAAGATGTGTGTATTGGGAACTGGGTGCCCCTACAGCTTCTCAAACACAAATTTCTTATCTTGATCAAATGCCCTTCCGTCAAGTCCAGCTCAGGAGGCTGGAGCAAAAATGCCCAGACCATTTCGCTGGAAAAGGGCCCTTTGTAGTTTAGTAGGAAATGATTTGGCCAAAAAGCAATTTAGGTGAGTTTGGCCATTGGATCAAAGGGCAATCATTTGGGAGCACATCTCCAGTTAAAGGTTTTTCACAAATAGGTATCTTGGGGTACCATGGGGCAATTTTCTGGATTTTGATTGTAATAAATACACATAACATAAAAATTTACCATTCCCAAGTGGGAGGTTCAGTGTCCTTTGGCACATTCACAAGGTCATCAACACTGCCACTGTCAAGTTTGGTCATCACAACAAAAGGAAACTCCCAGCTCACGAAGTAATCAAACTCCCTCTGCCTCCCTTCAGCCCCTGGGCAAACACTGATCTGCTTTCTGTCTCTACAGATTGACCTATCTGGGATACTTCGTATAAATGGAATCACACATTATATGAACTTTCATGTCGGGCTTCTTTCCCATATGTTTTCAAGGTGTATCTATGCTGTAGCACGTATCAGCACTTCTTTCTCTTCTATGGCTGAATAATAGTCCGTTGTGTGAATACACCACAATTTGTGATCCCTTTGTGAACATTGGGGTTGTTTCCACCTTTTGGCTATTGCGCATATAGGACTGCTATGAACATCCGCGTACCAGTTTCTGTTTGCACATCTGTTTCCAATCTGGGGGAGTGTATGCCTAGGAGTAGATTCGCTGGGTCATATGGTAATTCTATGTTTAACTTACTGAGGGGCCACCACACTATTTTCCACAGTGGCTGAACCGTCTTATGGTCTTACTGGCAATGTATGAGTCATATTTTTTATGTCTTTAAGTCTAAGGGTCTATTTTCTAGTCAGTTAGAAAGGATTTTCAACCCATATAGTTTTTAAATTTGGTCTTCTACAAATTTTCCCCTATTTAAAATAGCAAAAAGAAAAAAATCCGTTTAATTGTCTAAGTATATAAGACTATTTAAATTGAATATGGTATGGAAAGATATAGAAAAGTCATTTTCAGTCTCGTATTATTGTATTTAGTAATTTTTAAATCTTCACAGAGATAAATGATTAGTTTCTCTGACCACTTCCCAAGATTATTTGTCCAAAAGACACTCCTAAATCCTAACAAGAGTTAAGGTAAAATACTAGCTTGAGTTGCTGTAAAAACTGATCCCACACTTAATTGAGATTCGTCAACTTTTTAACGGAACAAAAAAGAAATTAGGAAATAAAAAAAATTCTAATTTTGTAATATGCTGCTAGAAGGAAGAATGATGTCGTTAAATCCAATCCTGATACAAGGGTCAGCATAGAGAGTAGCAAAAGGATCTATGTGCACTGGCCACTACTACACAGCAGGCACCACACTGAACATACTACACTTGACCTTCAGGACAACACTTTGAACAATCTGCTACTGATATTTCGTTCTATAACGGAGGAAACAAAAGCTTAGTGAGGTCAAAGAACTTGCTCCAAGAGGCAGTAAGTAGCCAGGAATTTTAATTCATTTCATTATACTAAATCCCAGGATGCCAACAACTCTGCAAAATTCCACATGCCCAGGGGCACCTGGGTGGCTCAGTGGGCTAAGCCTCTGCTTTCAGCTCAGGTCATGATCTCAGGGTCCTGGGATCAAGCTCCACGTTGGGCTCTCTGCTCAGCGGGGAGCCTGCTTCCCCCTCTCTCTCTGCCTGCCTTTCTGCCTACTTGTGATCTCTCTCTCCCTCTCTCTGTGTCAAATAAATAAATAAAATCTTTTTAAAATTTTTTTTAAAACACCCCACATGCCCATATTTTGCTTTTCCTGCAGTGTTAGAATATGAAAAACCTGATTTCTTACACGTATACTGTAGCAAAAAGAGAGAGAGATGACCAGGTGTTATAATACCTGGGAGATCATGAGTTAGGGTACCTCAAAATATATAGTTTATCTTGAGTAATTTTTATAGAAACCAAAGACTGTGATTATTATTATTCTCTTCAAAGTATTCCTGTTATAGTTCATTTATACAAGACATACTTTGAGTACCACAGCATCTCATTTTTCTGGTTAAACTTCCTCTATCTGCTATACATCTTGGGAAATGAGTTTGCATAACATGATGTTTTAGTGCCCTAAATGCATGGAAAGTCATGACTAATATATATTGAAATTGAGATGTAGGATATATAACCTAAATCAGTGATCATCAAAGGGAACACTCATGCCGGTTTAACAGTGAACCAACAAAAGTGTTTTGTGTTGCTGTGTCTTGATGGATGGAATGTCATGTGTTTTGAACAAGTCTTCTTACATCTAATTTTTAAATATAATTTAGATGGGGGAAAAAAGCATGGTTAGTACTTCCTTTAACAGAATAACCTATGGCATCTTCTGGAATCCAATAGACAACTTGGAAATTAATTTGAATCAAGACTCTCCCAGAATCCTGACAGTCTTCCCCGCATGAGAAGTCATCAGTGAATGGCTTTGCTGATAGGGAGCTCAGAATCTGTCTCCTCCAGCTAAGGTCTCCTCACAACTTTCAGTGAAAACATGGGGATTAATTCTCACAATAATGGCTCTATTTTCCCAAAGCTCCTTATTTCAGTCCACTACTGGTACCTGGTGGCCTACACACGTAGAATTTTCTTTGGAAAGCTCCAGGAGAAGAAGGTAAAAATATAGCTTAGTATCGGATTTTTCTAAGTAAAGAAAAAATATGGGGAAGTCGCTTAGGCCCATTGAGAATATAAACTGTTTATAAAGAAATTTAATTCCGCCTAAATCCTGGTGGAGTTGTCAGTAATATGGTATTACGTAGAATTAAAAGTCCATTTTCCTTCATTCAGGTAATGAAGATATTGCAGGACAAGAGAGGCTAAAAGGGGCTGAACAGCTAATACAGCTGGAAGACTTAATGGCCCCAAAGTACCAATAATCATATTTCGTCTCTATGGAGCAGGTCTTAACCAAGAAGCACAAAGCCAAATATAGCCAGAGATACTGGTACCCCCTCAGTGTTCTAAAGATGCACAGACCAGCATTTCAGGGGCCGAAAGCTGAAGGTGGGCACTGGTGTCAGGGCAGATTTGGAGGGAGGACTTTCACAGAAGAAATGGTGACAAAGGGCTTGACCTTTACTCTTATAGCAGGGCCCTAGGCTAACATCCTGTGCCCCAGAAAAAACTCTTGTCATCTCAAGTTCATCTCTTGTTCAACAAGAATCCCATACCTGCAGCAGCACCCTGACTTACAGCCATCTTCCCTAACAAGAGAGCTATTTGACAGTCTGCACTTGGGTTGGTCAAGGCTGTACTTGTCCCAAGGGTAAATGACTTGAATAGGACTCCAGTAATTCCAGGGTGGGGGGTCCTCCAATAGGGGGAATCGTAGCTAAGTAGCAGTGTGATCCCAGGGGATCAAAAGGACACAGATCTGGAGGATAAGATGTGTGTCCCTGTGCCGGATGTGACTGCATGACAGTCAATCTCCTTGGGTTAATTCCATCATCAGTAAAAGAAAGAGGTAAGGTATGGCTGCCATGTTCTCTTCTAATTCCTAGCAACTGAAGACCCACAGGACTGTGGCTCCTGCCCAATACTGATGAACTGGGCAGGAGTGGGGGCAGCGCTGACTGTGGGACACAGAAAGCAAAGACAGGGGCTATGACGAGGTTACAAGCACAGGGTGAGTCAGGCTGGAGGCTGAGAGTGGCCAGCCAGCCGGAAGTCAGCCCACACTGGTTAAAGACATGTGGGTGGTGGAGAGCACACTCTCACACAAACCTCTCGCCACAGCTGCCTTTATCCCACCTTCTCTGCCTTCTTCAGAAAGGAGACGTAATAGTAGAAAAACATTCCGAAGGCAAAGGCAATAATTAAGCCCTGTTATGACAAAGGAGATCTGACCACTCTCTCCAGGCCATTAGCTTTCCCTGAACCTTAATTTCCCTTTAGTTAAGTCTCTTGATAGTGTGAAGGGTACCCTGACTTCCATCCAGAGTCAAATGACTAATCCAGTAAAGAGTGCCTTGGGCAGATTCTCAGGTAATTCTGTGTCTACTCTCTGCAAAGAGGAAGTAAATGTTTTTGCTTAAAAAATGAATCTTATCCAACATACGCTACAAATTGTCCGTGTGTACTGAAAAACTGCGTTCAACATTAGCAAACCTCTTTGCCCTCTACACCTGTTTTTAAACTTAAGCTTAAGAAAAAAGTTTTATTATGTGTTTGTTTTTAAATAGTCAAAAGTTTATGATGGTGGATGAGTGTATTTCACAATTTTTGTTTGTAATAGAAGCCACAGTCAGACATTTAAATCACGTATAACTGGCTAACAACCTCTCCTTCCTGTGGTTAAAATGATAGGAAGTGATTTATAAGCTGTCATCAGAGTTAACTCAGCTAAGCAATATTTTATCTCACTTAGTTGGCATGATTTAAAGCTCTTGGCACACTAATATAAAAAGTATGGTCTTCATCGACTGTCAACCAATACGATTCACACCCAAAAAAAGTACAAAAAGAAAAAAAAACATTAAGTGAATATTTAGATGTACATAGCCTTTCAAAAATATGGAGTGATCTGAGAGTTGGTGGTAAATAACTCAAGTCTTTGGGGTGTAAGGTGCTTGCTAGAGAGACCAGAGAGTTTGACAATAAGCAGGAAATGTTATTTTACAAACCTCTGAAAATCAGAAGCAAGGGCTGGTCAGGCAATGAAGCTGGCCCACTCCGTGTTTCCTAGCTTGCTTTGAGAAGTCTGTCCCCAGGTTCACGAGGGAGCAGCCGGCAAGACCGCCTCCTCCCAGAGCTCCCAGCCTAAAACTGGAACCCACGCCACACACTCTCAGCAACACCTCAACTTACAAGACGCCCCTCCTTTCCCTGGATTCTCTCCCAGAAAGATGTGATCAAGACGATGTGGGGAAAAGGGAACCCTTGCGTACTGTTAGTGGGAATATAATCTGGTGCACTCGTTATGGGAAACAACAGTATGGAGGCTCCGGAAAATTAAAAATAGAGCTGCCATATGATTCAGCAATCCCACTTCTGAGCATATATTTGAAAGGCACGAGATCGCTGTCCCAAAGACTTGTCTGCACCCCCATGTGTACCGCAGCATTCTTCAAAATAGTCAAGACATGAAAACAACCCAAATGTCCATCAGCAGTTAAATGGATTGAAAAATGTGCTATATATGTACATGGAATATTATTCAATCTTTTAAAAAAGGGGGGGGGTGCCGGAAATGCTGTCATTTACAACAACGTGCTCAGTGAAATAAGCTGGGCACAGAAAGGCAGACAGCGCGTTATCTGACTTACATGGGAAATCCGAACGAGTTTGTGAGTAAAATGGTGGTTCCCAGGACGAAGAAGTCTCGGAGACAGACTATAGAACGATGTGACCAGTTAGAAATCCTGTCGTGTATACTTGCAATTTGCTGAGAGGGTAACTCTTAAGTGTTCTCACCAAGAAATAAAGAAAAAAGAAATAATGTGAGGGGATGGATACATTAATCACCTTGATTGTGGTGATCATTTGACAGTATATACATATATCAAATAACCAACTCTATACCTTAAATATATATAATTTTTTAAAGATTTATTTATTTATTTATTTGAGAGAGCGAGATCACAAGCAGGCAGAGAGGCAGGCAGAGAGAGAAGGGGAAGCAGGCTCCCTTCTGAGCAGAGAGCCCGATGCGGGGCTCGATCCCAGGACCCTGAGATCATGACCTGAGCTGAAGGCAGAGGCTTAACCCACTGAGCCACCCAGGAACCCCAATATATACAACTTTTAACTGTCAATTATTCCTCAATAAAGCTAAGGGTGGGGAGAGACTTCATGTCTCATTCCTTCACTTCTCTGGGCCTTGCCCTCCCTTTTCTCCCCATAACCTCAGGAACAGAAGGGCTGGGGTCCAGACCTTAATGTGCTAATGTGGGCATCTTCTCTCAGCAAAATAGGGCTTTCAGGCCTATTACTTAGCAGCAAGAGCCTATTTTGAAAACCAGAATCTGAACATTAATTTTTTTAATTTCCCTTGACATTAGCTTTGTAATTGTCAGCAAAGCCCCACTCCTTACCACTGGGCCACACCCATGAGACAGACAGAAACCTCAATATAGTCAGGGATGAGACAACATACTCAGAAGTGAAGGAAAGAAATCACATTAATTTTTTTTTTCCTGGTATTACTTCCATTTCACAAAGAAATAACCTTTCCATAACCATCAATAGAATCAACTTTATCTGAACTTATTCTTGGTTGCCTTACAATATATCTGGTGGGGTTGGTTACATTAGAAAGTGACATAAGCAGAAGAGTAACTTCTGCCTTCCAAAAGAGAAAACAGAAAGTACCCAGTAAGCAGATTTCCTCCTGAAACACAGACCAATAAGCACAGGTTAAATCTACAAGGTGTAATCAAACCAGATAGGGTCATTGAATGAAATTTCTGGATGAGGAGTTGAATTTGAGGAAAAATGGTGGAGGTAGAACTTAGAAATCTTGGGTCCCAATGTGGACTGGCTGAAAGGTGCCCAGAACGGGGGGACCTAAATAACAGCACCAGGAACTAGGACACAACTTCTTTTAACCAAAAAGTCTCAAGTGGAAACAGTCAAGCGAATGGCCTCACTGCCACCCAGAGACATGAGACATAGCGGGACAGGATCGCAGGGAAAGGACAACAGGGAGATGGAAGCCTGGGTCCTGACACCAAACCAGAGAGCACGGGGAAGGCTCCAGGCTGGCATGGAATCCAGGGCTAGGCAGTGAACGATAGGTCTGCACTTGGGTGACACAGGAGACGGGAACACAGTCTCCGGGAGTCTAGGCTAAGCAGAGCAGCTCAGATCACAGAAGGTAGGAACCGAGTATCGACAACTGGTAAGAGCAAAAAGCTGAGTCTGCAGAGCATGGCGCAGAGTGGATCCTCGCAGGGGGACTGACCACGGTCCGCCCTGTTCTAGGCAACCTTCCTGGTATCGGCAGACAAAGGCTGGTAGGCAGGTGTTACTAATTAGCAGTCACAGCAAATCGATGGGGAAGCTGCAGAGTTCCAGAAAAGAACTAGGGACCTCATGGGAGGAGCAGAAGAATAGTGAGAATCCACCTTTAAAATGACTCGGAGGGTGCTGGGTGGCATGGTCGTATGGACGATGGACTCTTGGTTTCCCCTCAGGTCATGATCTCAGGGTTGTTAAGTTCGAGTCCCAGGTCAGGCTATGCGCTCAGCGGGTAGTCTGCTTGAATCTCGCTCCCTGTCCCTCTGACCCTCCCCATGGAGCCAGCTCTTTCTCTCTCTCTCTGTCTAAAGTAGGTAAACAAATCTTTCTAATTAATTAATTAATTGGCTAATCAGTGAATGAATGAATTAATTAAAATGACTTGGCCCTGACATGAGATATGCCCTTTCTCCTCCAGAGCCTCCATCTCCTGCAACCCTATGCATCAGGGGCAAGGAAATCATGAATGTATTTTAAGGATGCCTGTGAGCTTTAAAGGTTTTCCTTCCTGGGGTCAGAATCAAAGTTATAGAGTATGGTGTTCCTGCAATACATGGAGCCAGTCATGGCTAAGGCGAAAGTGGTGGTGGGGTGGGGGGGATACAATGCTAGGGTGACAAGAAAAGAGAAAAGGTACAGTGAATTTGTAGGTGCAAAAATTCTGAATTAAATGTCATTTCAATAGGTCTCTATTAAGTACGGAAAGAAAAGCATTGTAGAGCCAAACAGATGGTACTCAGAAATTCAAAAACAATGAATATAGTGGCCATTCTAAAAAATCCAGTTCCTAGCAATAGCTGGTGTCTATCCAACATTCTCAGCTGGAAACTATAAACTCACTGTATTTGGGGACATCTAAAGCCTCAGGGCAGGATATGATGAGTCCAATAAGTGCTGATGATTCTCCCTACAAATGTTTCCAGAATACATCACCTCCAGGCCATTCTCACCACCTGTGTTTGCTTGCAAGCCTTCATCAGCTCTCACCTGCATGACTAAAACAGCCTCCCAGCCTTGCGGTGCCAAGCTCCCTCCTCCGCCCCCATCTCCAGATGGAGGCCACATGTGATTTTTGTAAACGCTCCAGGAGCCACTCTGACCCAGGGTAGTGAAAAGTGGATATGCCAGGATCTGCTCTTCATGTCCTGAAGGCCCCCTCGGGCCCCGTGGTTGGGGGGCGGGGGTGTGGAGACCAAGTGCCAATGTCCACTGGGGGCAGAAGGAAAAGGACAAGTATGCGGGATCTTGAACAGAACCTAGTCACTCACACATCCAGCTCTGGTCTCTCGGCCAACTGCCCTGGGGCTCGCCTTTGGCCCCAGCCTGGAGGACACTGGGTGGCGTTCCTTAGAGCTCCTCCTGCCCTCCTCCATCATGCAGAAAGTTTATTCATTATTTCATCCCTCCCTTCTTCCCTCCCTCCCTCTATCCATCCATCCATTTAATAAACGTTCAGCAAGCAGCAAACACTCCAGGCAGTATTGTAGGAGCTGGAGCTGGAGCACCGGTCAGATGCGGAGGGACTGTGAATGCCTTTATCCTTCACGTCTCACACGTTGCTCAGCAGAGCAAATCCCTGAGTATTTTAAAACATAAGAATGATGGAATCAGAAAAGAGGAATACTTCAGAATTAGCCTGCATCGATGCCACATGTCTGCAGAATTCTCTTGAGTGGGATCTCACAAAGGTCTGGTTGGCAATGCGGACTCTTGCTCTAAGCAACACAAACTTGTCCCTGGTTTCCCCAGGTCTAACGTCAAGGGCACCTGGCAGGGCACCTGGCAAGTCCTAGGCTGGGAGATGCTTACACCCTCCCCCTGTCCCAGGCAGCTCCTGGGATTGCCTCCCGCAGAGCTTTCCCTGTTAAGAACTCTCTTAAAAATGCCCTTTTACTACTTCACTAGCTTGTCAACCGACAAGTCAAGGACAGGCTCCAAGTCAAGGACACGTGGACACCCACCCACGTACATCAGTCTGTGAGCCATCTTCCTCCTTTGCCACGCTAGCTGTGTCCACCCAATGAGCCCAGATTCACTTTTCAGCTCTGGGTCACCCTTCAGGATTTAACATATGTTTGGGTATAAGTCTGAAGAACATAAAATATTGACAAAGAAGACTTTATTTTACCTTCTCACGCAGAGCCTGTTGCCTTGCTTATGGGACATGAAAAATAAAGATTGCCTTTTTTTGCCTGCCAAGTATAGTCTGCTATTTTCAGACAGGTCTTCAAGAGTAAGTAAAAATTATTGTTTTCATTATAAGCATTCTCCTCCGGCTCTAAAACTCTATGATTCAATGCACAGCGCTGTAAGCGATTGTGTGAAAGAATGACTTCCTACTGTTTCCTCAGGTAAGAAGTTCAATCTTTGGATCTCCCCAGCATAGTGACTACCAGCCATTACCACGAAGGATTGTCCCGCAGTTTAATGAGGGCACATTATGTATGCCCTTGCAGTGGCTAAAGACTCACAGCAAAGCCTGGATCATAAGAATCAGTTCCTTCTGGAAAGAAGAAATGAAAAGAGAAGTACTAGCTGTCATTGCCTGCTGGGATTAACCTCTTCCAGATCTCTCAAAACCATGACAGCTCTGAAAAACCGGTGTGTGAATTCTTGGATTCCCATTCAACCATCCTTGGACTGGCAGTTGGTCCAGTGAAAGAGAAACTTTGAAATCAAACAGACCTGGCCTTTAATCCAGATTTCGCCCCTCACCAAGGATGCAATCTTGGGCTGGTTACTCAACTTCTCAGAGATTTAAAAAAAAAAAAAACAAAAAAAAAAACCAAAAACTATTCGGTGAGTTCCCAAGAGGATGAAAGAAAATAGATAAGCGTACCGTAGTAGTGTCTGGAACACAGGAGACAATCAACAAATACTTCTGACTTTATTTCAAAAATATAAAACCTATCATTGGGTCATTTTTCTGGGTCTCTGTTTTATTAGTTACATCACATTATGCATAAAGAATTTTCATAGTAAACACATATAGGATTATTAGACCTAATGCATAGAAAATTCTGCTTTCTGGCTCCTATTAACCAGACTCCATGTATCATTAGTACAATTATAATTGTTACCCATAACCCATGGCTCTTGATTGCCCTGCAGGCTACTAAAGTATCTTCTGAGTCATTAAAAACAGATGGAATTGTGTTTTAAATGGCACTTTTTCAAAGTATTTTATTGTGTTATTTATTTAGATACACATTTGCCAAGGAAGAGATAACCTTGGCTTCTATTTGAAGACAGTGAAATATGGCCCCCTCTGTTTCTTGTGAATTTCTAATTAGTCGAGGATGAATATAACAACAGTTAATAAAGTACGTCACTTGTTTACCCACCACAGGTTGAAAAATACACAAACCTTCAGAGAAAGTTGTTTAGCCAACAGGTCGCAGTAGGAAGTAAATGGCGCTCACAAATGGAAACTATTAAGGTGTGAGCTCCTCATTCCCTCCACCGCATCCCATTGGCTGGACCCAACTGGAGACCAGATGGCAAGAGAGTCACAACTGATAGAGCCCAGCAAGTGCAGCCCCTCAGGGCACAGAACATGAAGGAGAAGGGAGAAGAAGAGCGTATTCAGGAGGTTGCAAGAAAAGATACTCAGCTTGGTAGGCTTATGGCATTATCTGGTGATAAGTTCATTGCTGTGGGGAAAAAAGTCTGTCTTTCCTAACTCGCTGCAATGTGAGAGCTTTAAATCTTCCCTGACACAAACAGAAAGTCAAAAATGCAGTCATACTGTTCTGTGGAGAAGTCACTCTCCACGACCCTAGAAATATTTGTAATGGTTTTTACTCATTCAACAAGTCTTTATTTCATGTCTACTTGAAAAGAGACACCAATATTTCTGCTCGATTGCGACATATGCATACAGAGCGCACCTCACATTCTCAAAACTGAGGCACCAAAATTACAGAGTTTATGGGGAAAGGAGGGTAGAGCAGATTATGTCAAGCCCATAAAAGCTTTGTCCTGGGAGGCTTCCCAAACAACAATCCTTGGCTCCTGGGGAGATAACTCGAATGCAGGAGACAGGAGATGGGCTGTTCACCTCGGCTAGAGCGGTCGCTGGACGATTACAAATGCCCAGACACCCTAGTCAGGGCAGAGCTAGACAGGGCAGCTGGTATGGGGAGCACTCTGCTGGAGGGGCTGCCCTGGAGACTGGCCCCAGGAGGCAGCACCACCTGACCCAGCCCAGAGCTGCACAGACAGCCAGCCTGTGTCTCTCCGGGGAGGGAGCCCAAGACATGGGCAATCATTTTCATTCTCTCCCAGTGCAGCTAAAGGGCTCTTGCTGTTTGGGCAGCAGCTGGCTTGAAGGCTTTTCCCCTGTCTGGTGAAGGTTATAATTCCATTCCCATGATCTATTCTGGTTTCCTTCTGTGGAAAAAAAGAATCCCGAATGAACCACAATGACTTCTATTTTACTAGACTGGCATTGTCTTCTCTGGCTTCCCTAAAAAAACAGAGCCCTGAGGCAAAGCTTACCACTTACAGGGGCTGCAGGAGTGAAGGGAGAAGGAAAAAGAAGCAGGAAAGGAGGGGACAAAGTTAAGGCTCTTACCAAGATGGCCGCCGCTTCCCTAAGACACCCCTGCCTCTGGGTCATGTGGACGTCTCCAGAAAGGCCACAGGGAACCATGGCATCTCAGGAAAGATCGCTTCCTTATTTTCTTGAGTTAAAAGAGGTCTTATAAGCCTAGGAACCTGCAAGTGGAAAAAAGTAATGGCTCGGCTATTTTCTTTGACTGAGGATTCCCTTTCTTTTTGTGCCCTTCTCAGATGGTGGTTTTGTGCTAGAGCTAATGATAATTGGAAGTGCACCTCGTGTTTCACATCTTATCCACCGTGTGCGGAATCAGGCAGGGGCCCCTCTTTATACCCTGAGCTGATGATGGCAGCCATCATGCTCTCTCTGCTACCGGCATTTGCTCAACCAGGCTTTTCACCAGTAAGTGAGGTAGGGGCCACCCCACCCCACCCCAATCTCCATGAGCTCGGCAGCACAGACTTCTCTATACCTTACTTACAATTCACTGGCAACATGCTTTAGCCAACAGAGCTGCCAGTAAGCATCTAATAACTCAAATACATAAATACCCACTTAGGCTACTAGATTCAGGTAATGAAGCTTGTTAATGAAGTTGCTATCATCAATTTAATCCCCAAATGAGCCACTTGCTTTAATAGACACCATTCCAGAGAGCAGCCTTTTATCTATGTTTCTCTAAACACAACTATACAGCAAAATGGCAGCAAATTTTCACAGAAGAAATAATTGGGGGGATGGTTTCCCATGAGCAAATAATTTTAGGAATGACAGGGTTATATGAACATGAAAGGGCATCCTTACTGCAGAATTTCTCAGGGCCTGACATTAACATTCATTAACACTTATGATCATGTGTATTGTGATTCTCCCTCTGTAAGAGGACTATAACACGCAGTCTTCCTTCCTCCCCTCCCCCGCTCTTTTGGTTTTCTTTATTTTTTGCCAGTTTGATGGTTAACTTGGAAGGTATTTTTGGATGAGATTAACATTGAAATTGGTGAATGCTGAGAAAAGCAGATTGCCCTTCATAATATGGATGGTCCTTGCCCAATCAGTTGAAGGCCCGACCAGAAAAATACAATTGGGCTCCCTGAGCAAGATGGAATTCTCCAGCAGAATGTCTTCACATTCCATCTGCACCACTGGCTTCCCTTAGGCTGGGACTGTATCATCTGTTCTCCTGGATCTCAACGCTGCCAGCCCACAGATTTGGGACTTGCCAGCCTCCATAATTGTAATTTCTTCTAATAAATCTTGTGCTCTCTGTATGTATACACAAACTTATCACTTGTATTTCCCTGGAAAACCCTAACTAGTGAAGATTTGGTACCAGAGGTACTTCAGGGCAAATGCAGTACAACAATGGGCCCAGGCTCACGGAATTCACTGTTCTTCCGTGTTCCCCATCACCCTGAAAGAGCTGGTTCAGTGGAAAGACAGAATGCACCTTCTGAAGACTCAGTCACAGTGCAGGTAGCAAAACTTTGAGAAGCTGGAACAAGATTCCCCAGGGGACTGCACATGCTCTGAATCAGTTTCTAACATGGTGCTGTGTCTCTGAGAGCTCAGACTCACAGTTGTGGGTGGCATTACTCACTATGACCTCTAGTCACTCACTTGCAAAACTTTTGCTTGCTGTCCCCATGATCTTGTACTCCAGGCCTGCTGGCCTACACATCTTAGTTCCAAAGGGAGGAATGCTTCTGCCAGGAGACACAACCATGATTCCACTGAACTAGAAGTTTAGACTGCTACCCGGCCATTTTGGATTCCTCATGCTTCCAAAGCAACAGGCAAAATAGGGAGTCACGTGACTGGCTGGGGTTATTGATCCTGACCACCAAGGGGAAATTGGGCTTCTACTCTACAGCGGAGGCTTAGGAAGGGTATGCCTGAGAGACAGGAGATCCCTCAGGATTATCATGCCCTGGGATTTAAGTCACTGCAAAACCACAACAACCCAATCCAGGCAAGACTACTCATGGCCCAGAGCCTTCAGGAATGAAGGTTTGTATTACCCCACAAGGAAAGAAAAGAACCCATGAGCAGCTCAGATGCTGATGCTGGCTGAAGGCAAAGAATAGATAGTGAAAGAAGGGAGCTGTGGATAACAACTACTACCATGGGACTAGTTGCCAAAATGAGAGCTGCAATTTTCATGGTTTTAAATATGTATGTGTTTTGACTATCTGTGTGTGAGTGTGTAGAGGTGTGTGTGTGAATTAAACAACTATTTCTGTTTCTCCCCCCTTATTCCCTTTTCCTATAACACAAGTTGTATTGACTTTATATCACAGTACACAAGTTTTGTTAACTTTACATCACAGTATTTAGGCAATAGGGTATCAAGAAGAGTGGACATTGTCCAAAGACTTTGTGCATCATCTGGAGAAAGAGTTAGTCTGTATTCATTTGTATGTGGGGTATTTTCATCATGTTAGGTGGAATTATGACCTTGTTATTGTCTTAATTTGGTGGTTAAGTATGGTTGAAAGGGACACATATAGGTACCACATAGACAAAGGGTGGACTTGTGATGCTTAATTTTATTTTTCAACTCAGAGGGTATTTTTGGATGAGGGTAATATTTAAATCAGTAAATTGTGATTGAAGCAGTTTCCCTCCACAATGTGAGTAGGCCACAGCCAATCAGTTGGAGCCCCGAATAGAACACAAAAGCCAACCAAGAGGGAATTTTCCAGCAGAATGTCTTCAGACTTCATTTGTATGTCTTCAGACTTCATTTGTACTATTGGCTCTCCCGGGGCTGCGCCTGCTGGCTCACACTGCAGGTTTTGGAGTCATAAGCCTCCACAGTCACGTAAGCCAATTCCTTATAATAAATCTCAATGTATAGCCACATCCTAACAGTTGTTTCTCTAGAGAATCCTGATGAATACAATCAGGAAAGCTCTTTCTTTATGAGCCAACTATGAACGATTTGTGAGACACTAGAGTTCCAAGAAGAATTACCAGGTAGGGAAATGCCACCTTAGACCACAGCCTTCTAGAAGATCTGCTATCTCACCAAGGCAGAGTATTGGTAAGAAAGGGATCTGAAATCCTGAAGAAACCTCATGCAATTATCATCATGGTTTAGCCAGCTTTCACAGGAACGGGCTTATTCACGGGACAATTTTTACCTAACTCAATAGCTGCTAATTCACATACCTCCAAAAAAAAGAAATTGTAACAAAGGGAAATATGATCTCAGGAATGGTTGAAAGACCTTTTTTCCCCCATTCCATCCCACATGCCTATATTCCATGGTACGCGTGACACAGCGTCTCTTTGAGCACTAATTTGTGGGAGTGGCGACCGCACTGGCTATGAGGCAACGGACGCTGACAGACATTCCGCTTGGGTTCCAGGTATCTGGCGTGATCAGATGGTGAGTGCGTTCTGCGCTGCTATCACTCCACGTGCTGAAAGACAACTTGCAAAGGAATTTTAAGATGTTCTCCTGACCCACTAACAACCAATTATCTTGTCAGCAGGGCAAAACATGTTCCAGTTGAGCAACAGTATTAAGATAAATGTAAAGCTTTTGCTAAAAGGTACAATAAACACATAAAGCACTCAGGGCATTTCCATGACACAATTGCCATTAACTATTACAATCTTGAGCAAATAACTGTTTTTTGCTATAGCCGGAGGAAACTTCCCTCATCTACTGAGATGGATTGTTCTAGGCTCTTATGTCTGAAGAATCAAATAACTGTGTCTCCCTAAATGTTATTAATACCCAGGAAGACTTTCCCGTGGAAGGGGGAAAGAAAAACACATCTTAGCAACTGTTTTTAAGTAAAAATATATCAGTTCTGAAAGACCTCTTTTTTTTTCTTTTTTTTATATATATTTTATTTATTTATTTGACAGAGAGATCACAAGTAGGCAGAGAGGCAGGCAGAGAGAGAGAGAGAGAGAGAGAGAGGGAAGCAGGCTCCCCGCCAAGCAGAGAGCCCAATGTGGGGCTCGATCCGAAGAACCTGGGATCATGACCTGAGCCGAAGGCAGAGGCTTTAAACCACTGAGCCACCCAAGCGCCTCCTGAAAGACCTCTTTTGCTTTTCATTTTAATCTTCACTAAAATTAAAAACTGTAGAGCAAACCCTTATGGAGATGCCTCTTGAGGCTACCCAGCTGCTACTCTCATACACAATGTGGTTTTCTCACTTTACAGGTAAGACTAAAAATGTACCCACCACAAAACAATTTTAAATGTTTTACATAAAAGGTGCTAAACTTCTACAAAGTAGTTTGAATGATGATAGCATTTCGGCCGAGCTAGAGCGGTACGCAAGGCACAAGCCTACCTAAGCCTTCAGATCACCGCCAAGGTTGGCGGTTGCAATGGATTATCAGACCTGTGAGTAGATATGGTTGCAATCCTTCAAAGATGGGCTTTGCAATCTAGGGGAATGGCGCTGAGATTCCAGAGCTAGCAGCGATTCTGTGGGATACACCCTAGAGCCAGCATCTTTCATGTAAGTGAAAGAAAAAGTAGATGAGAAAATGTGGCCTCCAGAAACATTACTCCAGAAAGCCCATCTGCAGAAGGGGCACCTTTCAGATAAGATAGAAAGCATGGTCACACTTTCACTAGGTGATTAGGCATCCTATGATGCTCTTCAAATAATGGAAAGCCTTTACCTCCCCAATTCCAGCCAGAGTGATTATTCAGCATTTCTAAAAGAGCACTGTGATGTTATTAAGATGCCGGATCCTTTCTCATTACTTCTGGATTTTATTTATATGGCAGCAAGGTATTGAAATGGTCACTGTACATCACCATATGCAAATTTTACACCAGCGACAGTGGTCCTTGAATCGGAGCTTCAAGTATTTTTCGAGTATTTTGAGTCTCCAGCAATGAAAGTAACTACATAATGAAAAACCTATTATTTCAACTGAAAAGTCTTTTATAGGGAAGTAATAGGTTTAGAAAAATTCTTAAGGCAAATAACTCTATTCTGATAAAAATCACAAGACTTGGAAAGAGCTAGAGAATGACATTTCTCGCTGAACAGCTTCTACCTGAGAAACTTACCAAAACTGGAGGAGAGGTTGTTCACCTGTTTATTTCTATTAGCAGCTGGTTAAAATAATGCAGAGAAAATTAGACTCAGGAACACCCTGCTCTAAAACCTCATTCCGTGGAGCAGTTCTCTGGGTGACCTTTCCATGGGACGCTAGCACGATGAAGGAAACTCTGCCCCACCACCGGGGACCAGTTCATGGCTCAAAGACAAAGACAGGGCATACACACCGACAGAATGACCACTCGGGGCACATCTCTCATAGAAAACCAGTCCATTTTTGTAGTGCCTGAACAGGAAGGTGCATAGTGCCGAGAAAGAGGGAAAGATAAAGGATATTTCCTGTCTGGTTTCTAACAGATGACCAATTTGTCACCTGTCACAGAGATGGAGTTTTTTTGTTGTTTTTCATAAGGAATCAACAGAGAAGGAACAGTACCTAGAAACATCTTAGGCTCAACATTTAATTCAAATGTATATATAGCCTTTTAGTCTGGGGAGATGTTCCCACACATTTTATTGACTTTGCCTCTCTGGGGTGTGACAGCACTCTCACCGCCTCCTCTGTTCTACAGCTGGAGAGGCAGGAGTGAGAGAAGAATAGAGCTTGCTCGTGATGATCAAGTTCAAACAACTCCGGGGTGAGGCTGAAACCCACATCCCCTGACCTCCGAGTCTGTCGTAACAAGTACTGGGGCTTTTCGGCTTTGTTGTTGCCACTATTGTTAACTCAGAATTGCTATTTTGACTTTTCAATAATTAAAAGAAATCTGAAAATCATCTCTCAATTAGCAAAACTGTGTTGTTGACTTATTGTGCTATTAACACTCGGAAACACAGCTACCACTAGATACAGAAACAAATGCAATTCAGCCCCTGGAAAAGAAAGGGGTTTGGATTTTTACATAAATCATATCTTTACACAATTTTAAAAGATGCAAAAAATCATTACTTCAAAAGCACTCCTAAATCTCGAGGGAGCCATAAAATAGAATAAGCCATGTTGCCTGTAGAACTGCATCATTAGGGCACCCTCAGGCACCATGAACTTGCCCTTTGAGGTAACACAAGGTCATTGACTTAGAATAATTCTCTGTGACATCTATGTTCTTGAAAGCTGAGTCAGCCCAGTCCTTTGGGATGGGAATGTTCAGTGGGTGTCCTGTGCCCCAGGAACCACAGTGAAAAAAGGGGCTATGGGAGGCATGACCTCACCCAACTGTGCCCTAAACACAGCTCACTGATCCCATCATCAGCTCCTGGGCTTCTAATCCAGATTTAACCCACCTTCATACAGTAAAGCACCAGTGTTAATTCAACATTGTACACTGCCTGCATTCTGAGCATTGGATACAGACATGAATGGACACGGAGCTAAAATAGTACAACCCACCAGCGTATACATCCTTCCTTCTTCCTATCAAAGAAAAGAAAGGCCTGGTTACACCATTATTTTGTTCAAAGGAAGAACACACATAAAAAGACATGACTGTGGGACGCCTGGGTGGCTCAGTTGGTTAAGCAGCTGCCTTCGGCTCAGGTCATGATCCTGGGATCGAGTCCCACATCGGGCTCCTTGCTCCGCAGGGAGCCTGCTTCTCCCTCTGACTCTGCCTTCCACTCTGTCTGCCTGTGCTCGCTCTCTCTCTCTTACAAATAAATAAATAAAATCTTAAAAAAAAAAAAAAAAGACATGACTGTTACCAAAGCAAGATCCCTTCACTAGAAGCCTTTTTTCTTTCACAGATTTAATTGTTTTTAAACAGTTTATTTATTTATTTATTTGACAGACAGAGATCATAAGTAGGCAGAGAGGCAGGCAGAGAGAGAAGAGGAAGCAGGGTCCCTGCTGAGCAGAGAGCCCTATGTGAGATCAGGACCTGAGCCAAAGGCAGAGACTTTAACCCACTGAGCCACCCAGGTGCCCCTCACAGATTTAATTTATGTGACACATAACAGATACTGAAATGCTGTTCCTTTTGGTGTTTCAGGAGCCAAAAAACAATTCACTCATTCTATGCTTCTTATATATATAAAACACAATACAAAGGTAAATAAGGTGGAGTGCCAACTTTCAAGGAGTTTATAGTTTAGAAGGGAGCAGTTACGTGCATGTCTGACTACATTCCAAGCTGGAAACATGGAAGCAAGTGCTCTAGGAGAAGCCCACACAGCATAAGGGAGGTCACGTGAGGGAGATGACTCCAGAAAGCAGAGGAGACGGTCTAAGTGGGCTTGGCAGGGAGTCAGGAACAAACCAGCATTGAACAAAGGGAAGTTTGGGAAGTTAGAATGGGGTCTTGAGGTGGGAAAGCTCATACAGCACAGTCACTGAGGGGGCTGACTTTGTTCTCTCCATGTTAAGGGAGAGCAATGCTTTGCCCAGCTGTGGACTTCTTCAGTGAGAAGAGCATGTCTGGAGCTTAGATGAATGACTCCAGTGACTACACCTTGCTTGATTGTACTGGGAGGCCAGTGTGGAGTTCTGGGAAGGGAGCTGCAGGTGGTAAGCAAGAAATAGTGAAGGCCTGGGCCAGGGGTGGCACTGGGACAAGAAACACCCAACGGTGATCTCTTAGAATAAATATGCTCCCATGTTGTTTCATGAAAACACACACAAAAAGGCACTTAGCAATTCACTCACCATGGATTCATCTCTCACTTCTGTCTAAATTCTAAGATGTTCATTTTTTCACATGTTAACATGTCCAGGAACCAGGTGTGTTTTATAATCTATATGTATATCTAATGTACAAGCAATGCTGATTTTTTTTTTTTTTGGTATGGTTTGTTCTTAAGATGGTCATCTTGAGGTCTTTTATCCATTTTGAGTTTATCTTTGTGTACGGTATAAGAGAATGGTCCAGTTTCATTCTTCCACATATAGCTGCCCAGTTTTCCCAGCACCATTTATTGAAGAGACTTTTTTCCACTGTATATTTTTTCCTGTTTTGTCAAAGATTATTTGACCATAGAGTTGAGGGTCCATATCTGGGCTCTCTACTCTGTTCCACTGGTCTATGTGTCTGTTTTTATGCCAGTACCAGGCTGTCTTGGTGATCACAGCTTTGTAGTAAAGCTTGAAATCAGGTAACGTGATGCCCCAGTTTTATTTTTGTGAGGCGAACGTGATAACCACTACACTACGGAAACCGGCCTACCCAGTTTTATTTTTGTTTTTCAACATTTCCTTAACAATTCAGGGTCTCTTCTGATTCCATACAAATTTTAGGATTATTTGCTCCAGCTCTTTGAAGAATACTGGTGGAATTTTGATCGGAATAGCATTAAAAGTATAGATTGCTGTAGGCAGTATAGACATTTTAACAATGTTTATTCTTCCGATCCAAGAGCATGGAATGGTCTTCCATCTTTTTGTGTCTTCTTCAGTTTCTTTCATGAGTGTTCTGTAGTTCCTCGAGTACAGATCCTTTACCTCTTTGGTTAGGTTTATTCCCAGGTATCTTATGGTTCTTGGTGCTATAGTAAATCTGAGGGTTTTGAAGGGGCAGGGGGGTGGGAGGTCGGGGTACCAGGTGGTGGGTATTATAGAGGGCATGGATTGCATGGAGCACTGGGTGTGGTGCAAAAATAATGAATACTGTTACGCTGAAAATAAATTTAAAAAATAATAAAAAAATTAAAAGATGGTCATCTTGAAGTTCGAGGTGTCTTAGGATGAAGGGAATGTAAAGATATTGTTTCCATTTTTAAATGAGACTGAGGCAAAGACAATAACAAAGCCCAATCCCTAATAGGTAAGAAATCAGGCAAGAAAAACTGCCCAACTGTCTTCAACTTTCCACTCTGATTGACACTCTCCTAAGGCATAAGAAATCAGATATTCCCTTGCAAGGAAGTTGCATGCAAAGATGCTCAGCCATCCCACTGACCAACCCAAGCTGTCAGCTGTCTTATGTCAGTTTTTCAGTCTATTCTCTTGACAAGCATTGTCGCCCTGCCCTGTGCTCCCAGCCATGCTCACGGTGATGAAGAAAAGCCACCCCTTCCCATGTGGGGCTCAAAGACGAAGGAGAGAGACAGACGCCAAACACTGAGTTATAAGTTACAAAACATGATACGCAAAACACAAGATGCTATGATATACATCAGAGGATCTAGAAATGGTCGAGGCCATCAGGGATAGTATTTTTTTAAGATGTGATTTTTTTTAGCTCATGTGAAAGATTTCACTAAGATTGAGCAAAGGAAGGTCCAGGGGTGGAATTTGCTGGCTCAGAAGTTATTTCCAGGAAGAAGCAGACTCTTCCAGGCCATGGAAATAGCATGTACAAAGGCCCTGAGGCCAGGGGGAACATGCTGTTTTTGAGGTCTAGAAAGAAGGTTAATGAGGTTTGAGGGGGGTTCATTTGCGTGGAATAAGATCAGAAAGTCATGATGGTCATGGAGATGTGGCTATTTATCCTAAGATCACTGGGAAGGAACTACTTTTTTACTTTAAGATATTGAATGGATAAGGGGCACCTAGGTGGCTCAGTCAGTTAAGTGTCTGCCTTCGGCTCAGGTCATGATTCATGGGTCCTGGAATCGAGACCCTTGTCAGGCTCCCTGCTTCTCCCTCTCCCTCTGCCCACCCCCTGCCCGCCCCCCCACCCTCCGCCCACTCACACTCTTTTTCACTCTCTCTCTTAAATAAAAATCTTTTAAAAATAAAAGAAAAAAAATTTTTAATGTTAGATGGATGAAAATCCATATGCAAATAATGTCGACTTTATATTAATGTAAGTTGAAAATCAATACAGTATCACAAACTGGGAGGCTCTTTGAAAATAGCTGGGGCTTATGTCCACACACATCCTAGAAGTAAACACGTGGGCTACAACAAACACACAGGACGTGTCAACTAACAGGCCAAGTCTACACCACTAGTTCCACTGAACCATAGAATACCCATAAATAATAGCCTGTTGACGAGAATCAATTTCACATATGGAGAGGTGTGTCCCTCTGAAAAGGACCTTTGTCAGTGAACGCCAGGGCTGGATTATCACATTTAGAAAGAAACAGCCACTTAGGTTAAATCAGGGGTTTTTTCTAAGAGGATTGCCACTGGCTTTCTATTGATACAAGACAGCAACAAGTACAAAATAACAGGTTGTCTTTCCTTTAGGAAGGAGGACTGTAGTGTACGTGTTAGTCACAGAACAGGAGGCGTGAGCAGTAATAAGACTGGCCCTCAGCCTAATGACTGGAAGTGACTGAATTCATCCGAGCTGAGGGCGGGAAAGGGGGTGGGGGGCGGGTGCTGAGGTTCCCACAGGAACAAATATTAGGAAAATCGCCCACCTGGGCAGTCTTCCACCCATAAGCCACTCCCTTCCCAAGGTCCCTAGAGGAAATCCAAAAGAAAACAGGCCTAGAGATCAGGAAAACAAATTTGTAACAGAGGTAGGGTAAGTTTATGAGTCTTACTACCCAATTAAAAGACCTTAAAATCAGCAAGTATACCACATAATACCAATAGACGTGTTAATTGGTCCAAACTTTCAGAAAACCAATTTGGCTATGTGTCAATAGCCTTAAAAATGCCATACAGGGGACGCCTGGGTGGCTCAGTAGGTTAATGGCTGCCTTCTGGTCTGGTCACGGTCCCAGGATCCAGGGATCGAACCCCACATCGGGGTCTCTGCTCAGCGGGGAGCCTGCTTCTCCCTCTCCCTCTGCTGCTGCTCCCCTACCTGTGCTTTCTCTCTGTCAAATAAATAAATAAAACCTTTAAAAAAAAAAAAAAGGTTTTATTTTGAACCCACAGTTCTCCCCCTAGAGATGTATCTTAAAGGAATAACCAGAAATACATAATGTTCGCACGCCCATTATTTATAGCAACAAAAAGTCAGAAAGTTCTTGTGTCCTGTTACAGGAAAATAATGGAATAAATTGTGGTAGGTGAAGAGATGAACTATTTGGAAGCCACTCAAAATTGTGTGTTAAAAAAAAAAAAATTCAACCAAGTAAATCTGAAGATCTAATTGACTTTTTAAAATGATGCGTGAATGGGGAAGCCTCCATGGGGGCAAGTGGAGGGCGTTCCAAAGAGCTGCACAACATGGAAAGGTTTTGGAGGCAGAAACAGGGTGGGGCAACTAACAAAAGAACAGAAGAAATAGTTTCAGGCAGGGTCAACTTCCCCTGGGGGAAAAATAAGAGGCCATTATTGTGCTGCCTTTGGGGGATGGAGAGGGTCCGTGGGACAGATTACTTCACTGGTGCTTACCCCAAATTCCTGAGGGACGAGTTAAGACTCCATTTCTGGGGGAGGCTGAAACTGTAATTAGGTCAGGTGTTAAGCCCTACCTAAGTTTTGGTGACCAGGCCTATGATGTAAGTCACTCCGTTTTGGACCTGTGGTTTTCTTTCTAACACGTCTTTAAAGAACACTTAATGACATAGGGAAATATAATACATTAAGTTTAAGAAGCATTTTACAAAATGGCCCATCCAATACAATTTCAGATACACATCTGCACACACATCATGATAGGACAAAATTACAGTGATGATTATATCTGAGGGCTAGTCCCTTAGTTCTTCTATACTATGTTTTCTAAATTATCTACAATATCATGAAAACATTTTAAAAATAAGCGAGGGTGAAGAAAAGTAATGGGCCCTCCGTGCAGAATTAACTGTAGTTTTTCCTTCAGTTAATGAAGGAAGGGAATGTGCTAGATGAAGTTTGTTTCTAGTCCTAGCCCTCTCTTCCTGGGTATGCACCTATCCGGACCGTGTTTGTATACTTTTCTGTATATTATGCTTGCCAGAAGCATTATACAATGGTATTCTTTGCGTTCTTCAAAACTGACCTACATTTTACCTCGCTGGTGAAGTTTCCGACTCCCTTTTTTCATTAGCATTAGCTTTGTGAGAGCCTTTCGGGTTGCTATGTGTTGAATCAATTCATTTATTTTAATGGCTCTAGAGTAGTCATCAAATGTACTTTAACTAATTTTTGTATAGTGCAATATTGGTTTCAGGAGGAGAATGTAGTGATTCATCACTTACATGCAACACCCGGCGCTCATCACACGTGACCTCCTGAAAGCCCCCCACTCACCTAGCCCATCCCCCACCCACCTTCCTCCAACACCCTCCGTTTGTTCTCTCTAGCTAAGAGTCTCATGGTTTGCCTGTGTACTGGAACTAATCCATTCCCTTATTGATAGACACTCTGGTGGTTTCCAATTTTTAGCTATGACAAATAATGCCACAGCAAAGAACCTTCGTAATCAGAAAAGATGGAGGATGATACCAAAGTCTAGTGGAAAGGAGGCTTCTGCTTCCCAGAGGCAGGTTTCTTGCTCAGCGTCCTGGAGCCTTCCAGAGCACTCCTGCCTCAGGGCTCTCTCTGATGCTTTGAGGATGGACCAAAGGCCCATCTTACCTGAATAGGCACCCTCTGACCTGACCTTTGCACCAATACCTTCAACTGCTCAGACACCTGCGACTAGAGCAGTTTGCCTGACATGTCCCTTCATAGAACTCTTATAACCTCGTACCATTGTTATTCCTACCATTCAGTTGGGAGACTGAGGCCCAGAGAGGTTAAGTACCTTGCCCAAGGTCACATAGCAAGTGGTAGAACTGGATTCAAACTCAGGCAGGGTGACTCCAAAGTCCATACTCTAAACCTCTGCACTCCATGGCCTCCCATAATTTTCCACTGGCCCACTCTTTATCTCATTTCCCTTTTTACAGCCTTACCTCACCCGGGCTTCAAGGCAGAGAAGCAAGACAGTCCTACTCCCCTGGTCTGGACTCTGACTTCTCTCCTTAATCATCAACCACACTGCCTCTCGGGTTCACACTGCTTTGGCTTCTTAACCACAAATCCCCCTTAACAAATCTTTGTAGTCATAACTCTGGTCTTATCATTGTTTATATATTTCTTAAGTCAGTCAAATCCTAATGTCTTGGTCTCTTTCTTCCTCCTCTGGCACTGATGTCCTGCCGCCAAAGCACTGGGGGTAGGGAATAAAGTGGTAAAGTTACAAGCTACTCCTGTTCTATCTCTACAGAAAGTCTGGAGACACCTGGGCAACTCAATTGGTTAAGCATCCAACTCTTGATTTCGGCTCAGGTCATGATTTTGGGGTCCTGGGATTGAGCCCCTTGTTGGGTTCCCAGCTCAGTGGGGAGGCTGCTTCTGCCTCTGCACCTCCCCCTCCCCCCCTTTCTCTCTGTTGCTCTCTCTCTAATAAATAAATAAAATCTTAAAAAAAAAAAAAAGTCTGTGTAATGAGCACTAGGGGAACCCTTCCTAATACTAAATCAATCAAAACCCTGCCAACACTTGGGAAGACACCCCATGTCACAGGTGTCTGTCAGTGGGGTGGATTTTCTGCACTGTTGAGCCTCATTGCTCAGATGAAGTTGGTAAATCCTATAACTCTAATATTTTTTTACATTACTGATTTTTTTCCCTGCCTATTTGATCAGTTGCTGAGGGAGACGTGTTGTTAACATCTATAACTATCCTGTGGATTACTGTTCCTCCTTTTACTTCTGTTCATTTTTGCTTCATATGGCTTAAAGCCATGTTGCTAGGTGAGATTTATACAACTTAGGATTGTTCTGTTTCTGTTGAATAGCTTCTTCTATCAATAAGAAATGTCTGCCTTCTCCTCCAGTAGCCCTTTCCTTTGATCTATTGGTTTTGGTGGTAATAAGCCACAATAGCCTTGGCTCATGTGGTACGGCATATCATTCTATACTTTTTTACATTCAGTCTGTCTTCTTAATTAAAGCATGTCTCTTAAACGCAGTGTATAAGTTGCTTCTCATCCAATATAACAATCTTTAGCTTTTACTTTTTTTTAAGATGTATTTGTTTATTTGAGAGAGAGAAAGAAAAAAAAAATGCAGGGGGAGAGGCAGAGAGAGGGAGGAAGAGGCAGACTCCTCACTGAGCACAGAGCCCAGCTCGGGGGTCAATACCAGGACCTGAGCCAAAATCAAGAGTCAGATGCTCAACTGACTGAACTACGCAGGTGCCCCAATAGTCTTTGGCTTTTAATTATAGTGTTTGGTCTACATGTTAGCTTCCTGGGAGTGCTATAACAAAAAACCACAATGTATTCTCTCAAAGATCTGGATGCTAGAAATACAAAATCAAGGTGTCAACAGGGCTATGAATGCTTCCTTGGAAACTTCTAGAAAAGAGTTCTTTCTTGAGTCTTCTTTTTTTTTTTTTTTCCTTTTAGGATTTTATTTATTTCTTTTTGAGAGAGAGCGCATGCACGAGAGAGAGACCACAAGCAAGGGAGAGGGCCAGGGGGTGAGGGAGAGAGAATCCTCAAGCAGACTCCCTTCCCTGCTGAGCACAGAACCCCAGGGAGGACTCGATCCCAGGACCCTGAGATGATGAGCTGACCCAAAGGCAGACACTTAACCGACTGAGCCACTCAGCTGTCCCAACCTCAGAGATTCTGCAAGAAAGCTACTAGAACTATGATATGAGCTTAGCACAGTCACAGGATACAAAGGCATTTACAATCCTCAATTGTGTTTATATATACTAGCAGTGAAAAATTAGCAGTTGAAATTTAAAAGCCATGCCCCAGGAGTATCATTGATGTGTTATACACCGATGGGCTGAACCGGGCTGAATTGTGTCCCCCCCCTTAAAACAGATGTCCAAGCCCTAGCCCCTACACCTGTGAATATGACCTTATTTGGAAGGTATCATCATCAAGCTATCATCAAGTTAAGATGAAGTCCAAGAGAGAGTCAATCCCAAGAGTTCTCATCACAAGGAAAAGAATTTCTTGCCTTTTCTTGCTTTCTTCTTTTTTGTTTTTGTTTCCACACAGGATGACGATATTACCTACCCTTACGTGCTCACCATCTCACGATTCTCGGAAGTAACTGTGGGGTACACATTACCCTGCACAGAGCTGAACTTTATCAACAATAAACTTTATCTCAATAAAGCTGGGGTAAAAACTGAAGAGGAGATCACCCTGGATTATGGTGGACCTTAAATCCACTGACCGATGTCCTTTGAAGAACAGGAGATTTAGTCACAGGATGGATAAGGCACACAGGGAAGGAGGCCATGTGAGGCAGAGGCCAATGGACACAGAGGTTGACCTTCTGCTGCCACAAGCCAAGAAATGCCAAGAGTTGCTGCCAACGCTTAGATGTTAGAAGAGGCAAAAACAGGAGTCCCCTGGGTGGCTCAGTCAGTTAAGCGTCTCCCTTCAGCTCGGGTCATGATACTCCTGAGGCACACAAAGGGAGACAGAAGGGTCTGTCAAACAGTGTGATGAGAGCCCTCTGGCTGGACACTGTCCTCGGTTAGCCCAGATCTTATAGTTCTGTGAGGGGATTAAGCTGTCTGTTGGAATGACTCAAATCATACTAAATATGTTATTATCAACTCAGAGTGGTTAGAAAGTTATTGCCTTTCCAGTATTATGTGAAGTGACTTTTGTACATGTTAATATTCTGGAAGGCTCCTAGGTGTGTCCTGTTGCTGCTATAATTCATGGCCTTCATTTTGCCTTTTTAGCTCTCCCCAGTCTTTCTCCCTCCTCCCCACCCTCCTCCCTCCCTCCAGGGTTGTCCATGTTAAGGACTCATCAGCTCAAGCCCTGTTCCTCAGGTCAAACACGTACAGAATTAGTTTATAAATGCCGATGGTCTATAAAATACAGAGTTTATGATCATGATGGCTCTGTTAGCAAAGGAAAAAAAAGGACTAAGTAATACCTGCTGAGTCAACAAACAACAGGGTCTGGCGGCAGTGACCAAGTACGGAATAAAAATCAAAGTCTCCAGTCTGGTTTCCAAAGCTCCCACGACCTAGGCCCGTCTTGTCTTCCAACCTAACACTCCCCTGCATTCCGCCTGCCCCTGGGGCCCCCATGGGAAAAGCCCTTCGCTTTCATACTCCTGCTGCTTTTTCTTTTGGAAACGTACCTCCTTACCCCTTGATGTGCCCGAATCTTAATTGCTAAGATATCAGATGTTGTCAGTTCCCCTTCCTGGACCCCATCCCGAAGGCTCAAAGCAAACCTTGCATGTTGTGTGAGCTGCCCTCCACACTCCAGCCAGGAGAAATCTGTGCCTTCGGACTTCCTCTGTGTCTCTCTCCAGGACGTCCTCATTCTCTACTCTAAAGGAGTTACGCACATACATAAATCATATCCTGTCTAGATTATAAGCGTCCTCACAGCTGAGAAGCCATCTCACTTGTCATCACATTGCCAAATCTTAAGCGCTTTCCTGGGAGACAGATGCTGAGAACATCAGCTTCGTGTCTTCGACAGAGAGATCCACCCATACGCAAAGTGTAAGATCACATCCATCCCATGGTCACCCACAAATCAAGAAAGACATAATATAAATTCAGGCTTAATTTGGGGGTCAGGTCTCTTGGGGCGAAGAAATATTCCTGGATTCTTCTCTCCTTAAACAGCCAGGAATCCTTGTCTCCTCATAAATAGTTTAAAAAAAAAAAAAAAGTACAGATATGAAATACCTGATTTGACTCTTGACCATTACTAATTTCACTATGATCTGTTTCAGAAAAAAGCAATTATACCACAGACATAATAAATCCATCGCGTGGCGAGATCATTCCAGTTGTTCTAATCACATACGCTCTTTCTGATGTTGCTCTAATACTTGCTACCTCATAAAGGTGGCTTTTTACCTTTTGAGCTACTTACTAATGAGGGGTAGTTTTACTATCAAGATGGTGAATTCTGCTCATCTGGAAAGTGTGTCAGGAGTTTATGGGCTGCGGTGATTCATGAGTCACCAAGGGGACAATAAAAATAAGGTCTGCCACACACCAAGCCCTTGCTGGGGTCATGGTACATGCCTAACTGTATCTGACAATGTGTGATCTACCGCTTTTTACAAGGCTACTTTTTTTGTAGTTGTGGGTACCAGATCAATTCTGTTGGATAGGGTTGAGTGTTGTGAAATGTGGGTAAAAAAAGGATTGTCACTACCTATATTTATTCTGTCAGTCATTCTGATCACCAGACAGTGATATGAACACAGTGAGAAAGAGATCCTGCCTGACTGTATTCTTCCTGAATTAGCCAAACTATAAGAACTCCATCAGCTCATCTGACGAGGGGAAGCTGGTCCATTTCTGATGGCATCATAGGCACTTTGCTTGCTGCGTTGACTTTGATTTGGGTTTTTGTTTCGAAGCAGATTAACAGGTAAAAATCCGACTTGCCCATTATTTTCTTTTCTCTCGGTGTGCGTGCTCAACATGACACTGGGTGTGCCCATTATTTCAGACGTACTCTTACTGCCTGTTCCCTCAACCAAGCACCCCGGCCTTCTTGGGCAAAGCCCTGTTCCCTCCTCCTCCTCCCCCATCCTTCACCCCTACCCAGAAAGGCTAGCGACCTATGCTCAGGCTTGAGAAAATGCACGCTTACCAAGCACCCCAAAGGGTGCCCGTCTGATGAAAATTCAAAAGAAAAAAACCTGCTGCCATTTTGCTCAAATTAAAAGAGTGTTCCTTTTGTGGAGCTGGGGGTCTTACTATCAATGGCTGCTTAGAGTCAGCTGGGCATAACATTTATGAGTAGGAAATTTATGGTAATTTCAAAATCATCCACTAAAAATATCCAGCTATTTTTTTTCTCCAACAAGGCCTCTGCTCCCGATTAGTTAATCTTCTTTAGAGTAGTTATTCCAAGTTACTGGGATTTGACAGATGTCTTAAAAAAAAAAATTCCAATTCAGTATGGTCAGTCTGTTTTACCAAGTAAAAATGTTTAAAAAAAAAAAAAGAATAATAACTACCCCAACATCACTCATCATCAGGGAAATGCAAATCAAAACCTCAAAGAGATATCACTTCACACCTGTCATAATACCTAGAATCAAGAATTCCAAGTGTTGGCTGGGATGTGGAGAAAACATCCTGTTTCCTGTCACTGGGAATGTAAATTGGTGCAGCCAGTGTGAAATGTGGAAAACAATATGGAGATTCCTCAAAAATTTAAAAATAAAACCACCTACCAGGGGTGCCTGGGTGGCTCAGTTGGATAAGCGACTGCCTTCGGCTCGGGTCATGGTCTCAAGGTCCTGGGATGGAGCCCCTGCTCAGTGGGGAGCCTGCTTCTCCCTCTCCCTCTGCCTGCCTCTCTGCCTGCTTGCACGCGCTCTCTCTCTCTCTCTCTCTCTGTCAAGTAAATAAATAAAATCTTTTAAAAATAAAATAAAAAAATAAAACCACCCTACAATAATTCCACTACTGGATATTTACCCAAAGGAAAGGAAAACACTAATTCAAAAAGATATATGCACCCCTATGTTTATTGTAGCATTATTTATAATAGCCAAGATACGGAAGTTGCCCAAGTGTCCACAGATAGATGGCTAGCTAGAGAACATGTGCTATATATACAATAGAAAATTCCTCAGCCAAAGAAAAGAACGAGCTTTTGCCATTTGCAACAACATGCATGGACCTAGACGGTATTAGGCTAGACGAAGTAATTCAGACAGAGAGAGACGAACACTGTATGATTTCACTTACATGTAGAATCTAAAAAAACAAACAAACAACAACAACAAAAAACTCTCATAAATATAGAGAATAAACTGGTGATTGCCAGAGAGGAAAGGAATGCAGGGGACGGGCAAGGACTAGGAAGTACGAACTTGTGGCTCTCGAACACGGAGAGGAAAGCTACAGCAGAAGGAATAGAGACAATAATATGGAAACAACGTTGTATGGTCACGGATATACTTGTGGTGAGAAAAAAGGACTTATACCTACGAATTATTTGTACCATTGGTTTTTGAAAAGAAGGTCGCTTGAACCAGAAAAGAAGAGACGTGATCTGTTCGTAAAGGCCGTTCTCTAATTGAATGAACTTAACTTTATGTCCTTCTTTTCCCCATATCAAAGACTGGTGAATCTGTAATTCTCTTCTGGCGGGGCCCATGGCCTAGGACTTGGGAGTCATTGCTCTAGATGTCAGCACGCTCAGCCAAAGCAATGATTAGCCTCCTACACTTTGCAGGTCATGGTAAACAAAGTTGACTGTGGGTGTATTTGTCCATTTAGTCATTCCAAAGTGGTGAGGATGAACTTGGACCAAAGGGGCAGACACATCTTCACCCAAGGCCCAGCTCTACCACCTGACACCTAAGTGACCTTCGATAAGTCACCCCACCTTTCTAAGCTTTTGTTGCTACATCTATAAAATGGAAAGACAGCAAAAATGCACTGAGTCCTTATGAGGATTTAATGAGAATGAGCAAAAGGCCCTTGTCTCAGCAAACAAATCTTTTGTGTTTATTGAAATGCAACTGATATACAATATCCTATTTGCTTCCAGTGTGCATCCCAATGATGGTCCCAAAATGATCCCCACGATAAGTCTCATTACTGTCTGTCTCCACATAAAGTTATTACAGTACCATTGACTATATACTCCCTGTGCAGGACTTCACATCCCCACGGTTTATGTATTTTATAACTGAGAGATTGTCCCTCTTAATCCCCTCCCCCTATTTTGCCATCCTTCACCCCCTCCCCTCTGGTAACCAACAGTTTGTTTCCTGTATCTATGAGCAACGTCGTCATCTGTACCTATAATGTTACAAGAACAGGAGTGTCTAAGGATAGGCCACACCTTGTCCAGGACCTCAAAGACACAGAGATGAAAATCACCATGTTTTCCTCAAGGAACTTACAGTGTCAAGTGAGAAGTCCATTAAAGGATGGGGAGATAAAACGAAACCCGTTAGGAGAGAGGCAAATTCTAGAAGCTGCAAGAGCTTGTAGAGGATTCCAAGTAAGGGAAGACAAGTGAGAGGAGGGGGTGAATCAGAGCAGAGCCTTAAGGGATGCAAAATTAAAACAAAACAACACCGAAAAGAGTTATCGATTAGGCTTCTAGGTGAACATTAGACCAACTTGTAGCACTGAACCTAAATGTGCAGATTACAGCCTGGCAGACAAAAATACCTCCGCTTATCCTGGGTCAGCACGCTTACGGATCCAAGAAATGGCTCTCATCAAAGAAGTGATTTTCCTTTGCCTTGCTGTCTCCATTCTTTTTGGGGTGATCCTAAGAAGATTCTTCTCTGCCAATTCTGACCTGAAGATGATGAGTTTTCAGTGAAAAAAGAGAGAGAAGTTACAGCTCATAGTTTTGGGGACATCCTGAACAAAGATCTGAGAAAACCAGTGTACACTTGACCTTTACAACAGGGCTAGAACTGAGCTGGGTCACTCATCTGTGGATTTTCTTCAATAAATATATTGGAAAATTTTTTGGAGATTTACATAATTTGAAAAAAAAATCCAGAGCAGAACAGAGTATTTTAGAGATACCAAAAAATGTAAGAAAAAGTTAGGGATAACTATAGGAATATAGGATATAATGCTAGGAACATAGGAAGTATGTGTTCCTCAACTGCTTACATTATTGGTAAGGCTCTCAGTCAACAGTAGGCTATTGGCAATTAAGGTTTGGGGAAGCTAAAAGTTATAAGCAGATTTCCAACTGCATGGGGGTGTCTCTGCGTCCCTAAGCTCCACATTGTTCAAGGGGCAACGGTATCTGAGCGGCTGAATTCCAGGCTGTTACTTGGCCCCTTCCTACGCAAAGCAAGGTCTTGCACCATCAGTATCAGGAACTTGCTAAAAAATGCAGAATTTCAAGTTCCAGACAAGATTGGCTAAATGAAAGACAACTGCATTTTAACAAGATCTCCAGGGGATTGGAAGGACATGGAGGTTAGAAACGCTCTACCTTCGCCTAATTCTTGGTGAAGAAAAGACAACCTCTGGACTGGAGTTGAACATGAAAACCCTTCCTGTTGACTAGGATAGACTTCACCTGCATTCATGACATCAGCTGCTGATCCACATGCATAAAAGAAGAGTAGTTATTAAAAGAGAGAAGATCTCTGCCCCAGAGGAGTTGCCGTAATCACCTAAGCCACTTGCATTTACGCCCGTGATCTATTTTTACCCCAAACAACTGAAAATGTCTGTTTGGGTTTTTTTAAAGACGTATTTATTATTTGTTTGCAAGAGAGAAAGAATGAGTGGGAGGAGAAGAGGGGGAGGAAGAGAGAATCCCTAGTAGACTCTGAGTCGAGTACAACGCCTGACTCAGGGCTCAGTCCCACGAACCGGATATCATGATCCAAGCCGAAATTAAGAGTCAGACATTTAACTGACTGAACCACACAGGTGCCCCCCAAAACTTCTGGGTGTTTTTGTTTTTGTTTTACACAGGAGAAAACTGGAGCTCAGAGACATGAGACCAATTGCTGGGTTCATGCAGAGCTGGAGTTTCCAAGCCCAGGGCCCCCTCTTTGGGTGGAGCAGCCCACCGTCCGCCGCAGCTGAGAAGATGACCCCACCTGGACCCACTGAAGGGCCTGCTGCTCCTCTTTCCAGACCCTAATTTCCATTCCCATCACCGGCAACCCCATTCAGCCCACAGTTTCGGACTTGCCAAACAAACCAGTTATTCTCAGCCTTCAACTATAGACAGCTCAGGCTCTCTAAGTCAGCTCGCTCAGAAACACTGGAAGTGGTGGCCAGAGGCCCAGGCCTGTGAGCTAGGACTGTTTCCCACAGGCTGACGCGGTGCTGTGCAGAAGCTTAATTGAGTGGCCGAGACTGAAACCAGGCTTCCTAACAAACAGCTGAGAAAAGCTACTCAGTCTCTGGGCAAGAGGGAAAGACAGTAAAAGAGAAAGGACTTGGTGAGTGAATTCAAAGTGTCTTGGGGGAACAGAGAGCCTGAACAAACTAGCTGGCAAAGTTACCATACAAGGACCCTGACCAGGGCTCAAGCTTCCTCCCTGAGCTGGGAAGATCCAAGGGTAAAAAGCAAATGCTGAACACAAGCACTGTGGTTCTGGGGTGAGAGGCCCATGCCGGCATTTACAGAATCGTCTAAGCGCTGTGCTACGGGCTTTACGTTTGGCACTTCTTTCGATCTTCCTAGGGACACTCTAAGGTCAGTATCATGACTCACATTTCACAAATGAAGACTGAGCCAAGCTAAGTATATTGCCAGAATCACACAGCCAGTAATTGGCAGTCACTTTCAGCCCAGATGGTCTGGTGCAGAGCCCTCTGTTTCCGTGGGACCTAGACGCTACCAGCAGGGAGTGCAAAGTGCACCATCTCCCCCTCTATTGCTCCCGTGTCTCTCTAAACTACTCACACACCTTGGATGTGTTCTCTTGAGCATGGTGTTGGGCACAAATTTACAAAAGCAGACATCAGAGAGAAGAGGACCTAGACCTAGGTCTCTGATTCCTTCCCGCTACTTTGGGGTATAACACTGGACAGGCAGTTGAGTAGTAGCCCCCAAAATATATGTCCAAATCCCAAATTCCAAACCTGTGACTGTGACCTTATTTGGAGAAAGGGGTCTTCGCAAATCGAGATATGGATTTCACGTGGGTCCTAACTCCAACGACAATGAGCTTATCAGAGAAAAGACAGAAAGGGTTTCCAGACCCAGAGACTCAGGGAAGCTGACCAGGCAGAGATGACGTTCATGGAGGCACAAGCCAGTGAACGCCCCCAGCTACCAGGAGGGGACAGAGGCAAGGAAGGAGTCTCTCCTAGAGCCTTCGGGTTTCAGACCTCCAGAACCACGAGGGAATAAATTCCTGTTGTTCTAAGTCACCTAGTTCGCAGTGATTTACTTTGGCAGCCCGACAAAACTAGTTCACACTGAAATTAAGAATCTTTCATTTTAGGGACGCCTGGGTGAGTCAGTTGGATAAGCAACAGGCTCTTGATTTCGGCTCAAGTCATGATCTCCAGGGTCATGAGATCCAGCCCCTCCTTGGCGCTGCAATGGGCAGGAAGGAGGAGTCTCTCTCTCTCACCCTCTCTCTCTGCCCCTCCCCCTGCTCTCGTGCACACGTGCTCTCGCTCTCAAATAAATAAATAAATAAAATCTTTTTTAAAAAGAGTCTTTTATTTCATAACTATCGTCTACAATCTGCCTTGGCATCTAGAGCCTTTAAAATACACTTACTGTAAACCCATTCGATTTTTGGGTTGGGAAACCCAGATTTGAAAATCTATGTTCAGAGAATTACTAATTTTAAGAATATACAGGCAGAAAATAATCGTACAAAGTAGGGCAATACATTAGCTAATTTTTTTTTTGTCTCAAAAAAGCCGGAAAATGCTTTTCACGTGAAATATTTTGCAGTCAATAGATAACACTATTTAGGGATGAAGGTTACTTATGTTACTCCTATAGTGTCTTAATTAGCTTTTCTTTAATGGGCATTAAGCATAAAAGAGAGGAAATGGAAAAGAACACACACAAAGAGCTTAGATTTCACCCACAAATCTGTTTTGTAGCCTGCAGTCAGCAAAGCCTACAAATCCTCCACTCCGTTTTTTGGTGTAAACACTTTTTATTTTCAGCTTCTTTCTTTTCTCTCTCTCTCATACTAATAAGACATTTTTAAAGCAATCATAAGCTTCGACTGAAGATAAGTGGTAAAGCAGGCTTCTCCAAAATGCTCTGCATTATCCTCACTCCGTCCTCTTTTTGAATCATTCAGAAGATTCTCCAATAATCTGTCATCTTCCAAATGGAGCTGAGATAGGCTTCTTTCCTGGAGCACTTTCACCGTTTGCCTGGGAGGTGAGCTAAAAAGCCCAGGACTCCCACACTGGCAGTAAGAAGGGGGATGTGTGCTTCCGGAGGAGTCCTGGCACAGAGCAGGGAGCCTCAGGGCTTAGCTGGGGTGGCATCCGGGTCCATCACTGACTCTGTCAGCCTTGGCGGAGTTACTGAGCCTCTCTGAGTTGTGGCTTCCTTGAGGATAAAGTGGATAATCATAGCGCCCACCCCGTAAGCTTTTGAGATGAAAGACATGCTGCTAAGCCCTGTGGTCAATTCTGTCTTCATCTTAGTCAGTTTCTTAGTGTAGTTGACATGGTTGGACACTCCATTGACTTATTGTCCCCCACCACGTGCCCCACCCCCACCCCCGTTTTCCTCTTACCTCTCTCAACTCCCCCAGCATGTGTCCCTTCCCTCCTCACACAGGTCAGAGGATCTTCTCACTCCCGGGATGGCCTCATCTGGAGCTGGGATTCCACATGGCAGCCCTTGGCTGAGGACTCTTGAATCTCAAACCGAGCCTCCCGTCTGAGCTCCAAACTAATGTAGTCACGCAGCGCTCTCTGTAACGTCTCCACCTAATGTCTAACAAGCATCACGAAGTTGGCGTGTTGCACCAAACTCTTGATTTTTCATCCCCAGATGTGCCCCTTCTCCTGTGCATCCCGTGGCAGTAAGTGGTAGTGCTCATTTGGGCTAGCAAGTCAAGACACGCCTCCTCTCTTGCTCTCACATCCAAATCCATCAGCAAATACTGCCTCCATAACTTCAGAGTGTCTCTGGAACCCACTACTTCTTAGATCCTCCGATCTCAGCTCATGGCTCCAAGCCATTACCATCTCCCTCCAAGGCAAGGTGGCGCCATATGCAGTAGCACCATAACTGGCCTCTCTGCTCCCACCCTTACCCCCAACCAAACCTTTTTCCACTAGGCAAGTAGTATGACTGCTTTGAAGTCCACATCAGACATGTCCCTGCTCAAAAATCCCCAACAGTTTCCCCACTTCACTCAGATCCCCAGGTACCCCCTGGACCTCACCCCCAAACTCTCCTTCCTTGCTCTTTCCCTCTACCTGCCAAGCCCTTCCCGGGCTCAGGGCAGCTATTCCCTCTGCCTGCAAAGGCAACAGACACCTACTCATGGGAAGGAAGTCTCCATACCAACCTCTGTCCCCCTCTGTCCTGTGCTCAGGTTTTTTCAGCACTTGTCTACTTGGCATTATATATTTGTTTGCTGTCTCTCCCCTGCTAGAATGTAAGCTCCTTGAGAGCAATGAATTTGGAGCATTCCTTCCTAGATCCTTGGCACCCAGAATGTTGCTTGATATGTTAATAACTGTTGAGAGATTGAATAAAGGGATGAATGAATAAATGAATGAATGAATGTATGAGGTATTAGTACAAAACTCCAAGCCTTCCATGGCACAAGGTGTGTGATTGAAAAATACTACCTCCTGCTGTGCCTGTTGTTTTATTACTAATTATTATTTGTCTAGCTCCTTTCCACACCCTGCCTTTCTTCCTGGCCCTTCATCTTTGTAGATCTCCCACCGCCGTGCCCAAGCCTCTCCACTGTCAAAAGGAAGACAAGGGGATTACGCCAGCCAGAAAGAATGTCATTGGCTCACCTATCTCAGAGTTTGCTGCTGTCACATACATATGGGATGAAGAGGATTGGACTTAACTATCTTTAGGAAGAACCATCAAGGGCCCTAAATGTGGCTTAGACAGCTCATATCCCAATCATGTGTATACTGTTGTTTTTATAGACCGGCTAACACTTCAGCATTTCTGCCTCCAAATTACACCTATCAGACTGACTTTGAAAAGTAGCCACAAACAGGATTTGGGGTTCAGAAAACACAATCAATCTTACCTTTAATGACATTAGGGCTGTCGGGGGACTTCACAAATTTAAATATACTGAATTTTGTGGGAAAGAGTCCGAGAAACCCTGGGAAAACAAATCCAATGAACTTATCCCACATTTTGCGTTGGAAGCTGTCATACAACAGATCTACATCAAATCTCACTTGTTACTCATCTGCACACTCTGAGTTCTGGGCCACATGTTCTGGATGGACACGTCCAGGAAAGGTGAGCACACATGCAGCGGATCCCTGTACACACGCCGTATGAATGCTGGGCAGAGTCCTTGGAAACCACTGGGAAAAAGACATCCTTTCCTTCTGGGTGGAGTCTCCAGCAAGCAGCAACCCTGGGCTGGTAGGCAGCCAAGCCATCCCAAGATAAGGCCTGTCACGGATACCTGTTCTGGGCAAACACCCCAGCGACTGGAGCTGAGGGGGTTCGTTACAGTTATGCTCAGGTCAGATGCCCACCTGAGGCCCCAGCGCTGGAAGGAACTGGAAAATTACTAACCAAAGGCTATGGAGACTCAGTCTCTATCCAGAGTCACTTGAGCCCCAGTCCGCCAACAAAACACTCTTGGGGAGACAAACTGGCAGGATTTTGTCTCCTTCTTAGACAGAAGGAGACAAAATCACTGACTCAGGAAAACCAGACCTGTGGGGGGACTAAGCCTTTTAAGACATGACTGGAACATTCTTGGGTGGGAAAGTTCATCAAAAAACAAACAACTTAGCAGTTCACCTTCGTCCAAAACAAGTTTCTCTGTGAGCTGCCCCAGCCACCGCCTCCACTTTGGGCCAGGCCAAGTGGGCGTCTCCAGAAGCTCCATTCTTTACCTCGGCCACAGGGACCACACCCTGGAGTGTCCCAATCCCTGCCCCACCAGGGATCCCGGCCCTGCCTGCCTGCTGTCCTACCTCAGTCCAATTTGGGGCTGCCTTCTTAAGCAACCCCCTTGCTCAGCCCACCTTGGGAGGTGGCCCCGGCTCGAACCCTGCATGATTATGGTCAAGCCAGCAGGAGCGGAAGAGAAGAGTGGCTGGGAGAACTGGCTTTGGAATCAGGGAGACCTAATCCTGGGTCGCCATTTTCAGCTGTGCAGACAAGGAGGACTCCCCAGTGAACAACCAGGGGTGCTTCCCTGACATTTCCATTTCCTGACAATGAAGTCGTAGAGCCAAGGACTCAGCCCTGCTAGGATGTTCTCACGTGCAGAAAACACGGCTGCACCCAGATTCAGCTTCCCCTGTGACGAGACAGACACAAGGTCTCCGGGTATGGGACAGAGGGCCCTTGGGTCAGTGCTCCAGGGATGTCTAGTTCCCAAAGTCACTCTTCCCCTGTAAAACAAGAGCCCAATGGGGTCCCTGTGCTGGAGCATGACCCCTGATTGTGTGCAGCTGTACCCCGGCCCAAGAGCTCTTCCCCACCGGATGCAGAGAGAACAGGGAGCTTGGGCATATGCACTGGAATTGGAAAGCTTAGCAGGACAAAAGAGTGTAAAATAAATCATTGATATTTTTATATTGATTACATGTCTGACAGCAATATTTCAGATACATTAGGTCAAAAATGTATCATTAAAATTAACTGCGCTGTTTTGGAATGAAGTCACTTGTGATAGGCTAAGAAATGGCATCTCAGGACACCTAATCCCTGGAACCTGAGGACATCCCCTTATATGGCAAAAGGTGAGACGATCTATGAACCTCTGTTCTATAGAGTGGCTGAGCATTACCTTGAGTTGCTGTCTGTTGAAAAGAATGTACATTTGCAGTTTTAACAAGAATAATTAGACCTTGTAAGGCAGAGACGTCTTTAAAAACTTGTAGATATGGGTGATACGTGTATGTATGTAACCTAACCAAGGGGCAGAGGGCCATGTGCTAGATACCTGTCGTCTGCCGGCTCTCCTCTCTGGAGCTCCCAGGGATCGTTGTGGACAAGAGGATCCCATGCCCCAACTCATCTCATTGAATCAGGATGAACAGCTGACCAACCTGGCCCATGTAGGGACCATTCTTTGGAATCATAGACTTGGGAGCAAAAGAGACCTGACACCTAAGCCCATGAGTTGTGGATGGACATTTTCCACTCACGATCTGCACCAGCAAGGCAGAGGAGGACAGCAGAGAGAGAAGGAAGGAAGGGAAGATGGGAGGGAGAGAGGGGAGAAGGAAGAGAGAGAAGAGGAATAGTGATTTAGGGATGGAGAGAGTCCTGCTGGTAGCCTTAGACTAGCGTAAGTCAGTCTCTCTTATTTCCAAACAAAGGAAAACAACTAATATGCCTTATCATAAGTTCATTGTGACAAATGAATGTAATTTATGTAAAAAGTACTTTGCTAATAATGCAGCACCAGAGAGAGGCCAGCGGGAAGTTATTACCAAGTCAGTCCCCTCTTCCCGGTCAGCGCTCTAGCTGGTGACCTTTACTCCCCTTCCGCTGTGTCCTCTCCCAGGCTATCCTTCATGTCCCGTTTCTGAGACACTCCCAGCACCACTGCTCTCCCTCCTGGAGCCCATTGCTTTCTCCAGTCTCTTGTAAACAAAAGCACTGGATACACAGTTGAACGAAATAATTTCTAAAATGCTGTCCAGCCTCGCTGTTTTGTGATTCTAAATCTTCATGGTCCTCGAAACTCTACTAGCCATTCAGACCCTCGGTTAGGGGTGGATACGCCAGCATGTCCTGGGGGATTGTGAATGAAGCCTCCAGGATGATCCCACTCTTCAGGCTGAGTCCCAGTCTCTGCGGAAGGGCAAAGACTGCATTTTAAGCACACCCCATCATGAAGCCCTGGCATGGGGGTCAAGGGCTTTCAGTCAGGTAAATGTGCGTTGAGCACCAACCCCTTTGATTATTAGTTGTGAGACCTTAGAAATTTGCTTACTTAACCTTTGTGTTTATGCTTCCACTGCAAAAAAAAAAAAAAAGTGGGGTGGGGTGGGGGTAAAAGTAGCAAATTCATAGAATTACTTTGAGGATTAAATGAGATGATATGTATAAAGAATCTAGCGCAGCAACCGGCATTTGGAAAAATGGCCGTAAATATTAGCTACTGTTAGTAGTATAGCAGATAGAAGACCCTGCACAAATTCTAAAGCAAATTAACTGGGTTGATTTAGTATTTAAACATAAATTGTAAACTTCCTCATCCAGCCCTTCTTTATGATAGGAGATGGCCAGCTGTATTGTTGAATGCCATGCAATTGTATATTTATGTGTGTGCTTATTTGATTAACGGCTCTTCCGCAAAGGAAGGGATTGTTTTATTTTATTTTGTTTAAATGTGCTCATATGTTTTATTTAAAGTAGGTTTATACTGCAGCACCTGGGCAGCTCAGCTGATTAAGTGTCTGACTTGTTTTTGGTTGTTGTTGTTGTTGTTGTTTCAAGATTTACTTATCTATTTGAGAGAGTATGGGAGGGGCGAGGGAGAGGGAGAGAGAATCCTCAAGCAGGCTCTGCTCTGAGTGCAGAGCACAATACTGCGCTCGATCTCTGCACCCTGAGATCTTGACCTAAACTGAAATCAAGAGCCCCATGCTCAACCGACTGAGCCACCCGGCCTCCAACTCTCCATCTCCACTCAGGTCTTGATCTCAGGGTCATGAGTTCAGGCCCTGCGTTGGGGTCCAGGCTGCGCATGGAGCCTATTTTAAAAAGTCAGTTTGTAAAGACGTAATTTAAATATATATATATCGAGATTTCACCCTTCTTAGGTAGACAGTTCTAGGAGTTGTATAACCACAACCAACGTCAAAATGTAAAATATTTCTATCACCCAGAAAGTTTTCTTGCACTACTTTGTAATGGATCCTTTAAGCTCTCCCACCACACCCCCGGGCTCCGACAACTGGTTCGATTTCTGTCCCTACGGTTTATGTTTTTGGTAGGGTATGTGAGAGGGTATCATTCTGAGTTACTCCTCTTGAGATTCAACCGTACTGTGTTTCAGTAGCCTGGTTTATTTATTGGGAGTAGGATTTCACAGTATGGATATATCACAGCTTGTTTAACCATTCATCAGTTCATGGTTTTTTGGGTTGCTTCCAGGTTTGGGTCATCACGAATAAGTTGCTATAAACACTTGCATGCAGGTCTTTTTGTGAACATATGTTTTCATTTCTCTTGGGTAAATACCCGGGAGTGGAATTGTTGGGCTGTTTGGTAAGTGTATATTTGAGTTTATGAGAAACTGTCAAACCATTTTCCAAAGTGACTGTACCGTTTTGCACTCCCAACATGATGTATGTGAGTTCCTTTTGCTCCGTAACCTCCCTAGCTCTTGGGTGCTTTTGCCCTAATTTTACATTTTAGCCATTCTAGTAGGTGTTTGGTCATGTTAAGGCACATTTCCCTTATAAGTAACAAAGGTGAGAGTCCTTTCATATGTTTATGACTTTGAGTTATTTGTATTTCTATTACTATGTTTTGAAAAGATACTTACATTCTTGATACAACCCCTTTATCAGATACGTATTTTGTAAATATTTCTTCCCAATCCATGGCTAGTCTTCTTACTTTTTTTTTTTTAAGATTTTATTTATTTGTTTGACAGAGAGATAGAGTAGTAGATACAGTAGGCAGAGCAGCAAGCAGAGGGAGAGAGAGAAGCCGGCTCTCCACTGAGCAGGGAGCCCAGTGAGGGACTCAATCCCAGGAGCCTGGGACCACAACCCAAGCCAAAGGCAGCCATTTAACTGACAGAGCCACCCAGGCGCCCCTCTTCTTACTTTTCTTAACAAGAGCTTTGGAAGAGCAGAAGTTTTTGAATTGTGAAGTTTAATTTATGAATGTTTCTCTATGTGGTTTGCACTTTCGATGTTGTGTCTAAGAAATCTTTGCCTAACCTATGGTCACAAAGATTTTCTCCTAAGTGTTTATCTAGAAGTATTGTGGTTATTGTATTAAATCTTTGATCTATGTTTACTTAATTTTACTTATTTTTATTAAATTGACTTCATGCCATGAAGTATGGCTCACAGGTCATTATTTTGTCCCAGCAATGCTTGCTGAAAATATTATTCCATCTCCATTTAATTACCTTGCCATTTCTGTGAAAAATCAATTGACTGTGTATATGAGGGTCTATTTCTGATTCTTTACTTTACTCCATTGCTTTGTGTGTTTCACCTAAGGCACACTGGGGTGATTATGGTGGCTTTTCAGTAAGTCTTGAAATCAGATAGTTTGGGTCCTCCAGTTCTGTTCTCCTTCAGAGTTGCTTTGGCTGGCCTCAGTCCTGTGCCTTTTCTTTTTCCAAAGGATCTGACTGGGATTCTGTGTAATCTGTAGACCACTTTGGGGAGCATCGATACCTTAACAATGCTTTCTGGTCCATTAATCTATCACACTTCTCCATTTAGTTAGGTCTCTTTTGAACTCCTAATGTTTTATAGTTTTCAACATTTTTTATTAGATCTATCCCTAAATGTTTCATGAATTTTAATACTGTTGTCAGTGATGGTTTTTAAATTTCAACTGCTAATTTTTCACTGCTAGTATAAATAAACACAATTGAGGATTGTAAATGTGACCTTGTATCCTGTGACCTTGCTAAGCTCATGTCATAGTTCTAGTAGCTTTCTTACAGAATCTCTGAGGTTGGGCGCCTGAGTGGCTCAGTCAGTGAAGCGTCTGTCTTTGGCTCAGGTCATGATCTCAGTCAGGGTCCTGGGATGGAGGCCTGCCTGGGATTCCGTGCTCAGCAGGGAAGGGAGTCTGCTTGAGAATTTTCTCTCTCGCTCACCGCCGATCTTCCCTCCTGCTCATGGTCTCTCTCTCGCATGCTCACTTTCTCTCTCAAAAAGAAATAAAATCTTTTAAAAAGGGTGGGGGGCACATGCACCCGAATGTTTATAGTAGCAACGTCCACAATAGCCAAACTACGGAAAGAACATAGGTCTCTATCAGCAGATGAATGGATAAAGAAGATGTGGTGTATATATACAATGGAATACTCTGCAGCCATCCAAAAAGCCCCCAAATCTTGCCATTTGCAATGACATGGATGGAACTAGAGGGTATTATGCTTAGCGAAATAAGTCAATCAGAGAAAGACAATTATCATATGATCTCCCTGACATGAAGAATTTGAGAGGCAGGGTGGGGGGTTTGGGGGGTAAGGAAGGAAAAAATGAAACAAGATGGGATCGGGAGGGAGGCAAACCGTAAGAGACTTTTAACCTCACAAAACAAACTGAGGGTTGCTTGGGGGAGGGAGGGGTCTGGAGAGGGTGGCTGGGTTATGGACATCGGGGAAGGTATGTGATATGGTGAGTGCTGTGAAGTGTGTAAGTCTGACGATTCACAGACCTGTACTCATGGGGCAAATAATACATTATATGTTAATAAAAATAATAATTGTAAAAAGGCACAAAAAAGGATTCTTTCCCAGAAGATTCCAAGGAAGCTTTCACAGCCCATAACCTTGATGTTGGATTTCTACCACCCAGATCTTTGAGATACTACATTGTGGTCCTTTGTTATAGCACTCCCAGGAAGCTAACGTGTAGACCAATCACTGTAATTAAAAGCTAAAGACTGTTGGGGCACCCGGGTGGCTCAATCGATTGAGCATCCGACTCTTGAATTTGGCTCAGGTTATGATCTCAGGGTCCTGGGATTGAGCCCCATGTCTTCAGGCTCCCTGCTCATCTGAGCCTGCCCCTCCTCCTGCTGGTGTGCTGGCTCTCTCTCTCTCTCTCTCTCTCACTCACCCTCTCCCTCTCTCTCTCAAATAGATAAAATCTTAAAAAAAAAAAAATCTCTGAGGTTTTCTATCTGAACTATCTCATCATCTGCAAATAAAAAAATACTTTTTCTTTCCAGTGTGTCTACCTTTTATCTCTTCTTCTTGCCTGATTGCATTGGCTGGAGCCTTCAGCACGGCTTTGAGTTGGAGCAGCAGAGAGAGAAGACATCTCACGTTGTTTTCAGTTTTAGGAAGATGGTGTTTTTCTGTTCAATACTACATAGCCGGTACCTCGCACCATGTCTGGCACACAGTAGGCACTCCAAAGAGGTTGCTAAATGGATTAAAGCAAAGTGAGCCAATCTACATAGAGATTGAAATAGCACTGGTTTCATTACTACCTTGTCCAACCACTAAATCTATGGAGTCACAAGAGAAATTATGTAGTGTTGCAGGATATCATTTTGAAATCAGGCACCTTTTCAAATATAAAAATGATCTGGAGGAGATGTAGGAATTCAGGGATAAGCTAGCTACTTGATGTGAAGGTGACACTGTGCTATGAATTTGATTAATTAATACCTTAATTAGTCAAATTAATAGACTCAATTAAAATGCAGTAACAATAGAACTATTGTTTGTCTGCCTCTTCTCTGGGATAGTAAAGTCTGAGAAATGACAAAACCTGATTTCTCCATATTATCAACATGCTAAGGATGTCCAGTCACTACTAACTATACAACGAAAAGGATTTATACCCTTGGAGACTAAACTTGGAGATTAAACATAAAACACTTTTAGAAAATTCGATTCAAAACACATTACTTAGTATCTGTCATTGTCCCAGGAGTGGTGGGGAGACATGGGAAGTGAAAGAAGATGGTAGTATTTTAAATAGTTCCTAATCTCAGGAAATTCAATATTTTGTGGTAGATATCAGACACATATTAGAAAGTGAAAGATGCAGCTCTCTATAATAAGTAGAAAAGAAAATATCAAAGTGAGCTGGAATTACACAGGAAATCTTTGTGAAACACATGATATGTTAAAATGGCTTTAAAAAAAAACAGACTTTTGACCTTGGATAGGTAGCAAGAATAAAAATTTAAGCTTTATTAACTATTTTAATAATATGCATTTTATGCTATTCTGGTCATTAAAAAAAAAAAAACAAGCAACAGCAGGGACATCTGCCTCAGTCAGTACAGCTTGCAACTCTTGATCTTGGAGTTGTGAGTTTGAGCCCCACGCTGGGCGCAGAGATTAATTAAAAACAAGAACGCAGAAGTTAAAGAGAGGAAAAGGGGTTACAAGAAGTTGTTATTTTTTTAAAGACTTCTTTTATTTTTTAAAGATTTTTTTATTTTTTATTTTTTAAAGATTTATTAATTTATTTGAGAGAGAGAGGGCATGAGAGTGGAGAAGTTGAGAGGGAGAAGCAGACTCCCCACAGAGCTGGAAGCCTGACACAGGACCTGCCAAAAGTTGCTGTATTTTAATCTCAGTTACATCTCCATTCCATTCAATTCATTAGGAATTACCTGACCTAAGGTTTGCAGAGCCTGTATCCTTTGTGTGTCACCATGATGAGTCAAATACAAGTCAGCAAACCATCATATGCTCACCTCTATAAAGTAGCCTGCTTCCAGAATCCTGAAGGTCAGGGGCTAGTGGTGGTGGTATTTTTGAGTGGCATAAGCAGAATCCATCTCAAAGCTTACTCTTGGTTTTTTAGTTATTTTTCAGACACAAAGTTAGTTATCAATACACAAGGCCATCAGGTTAAAAAACTGACCCGGCAAGAGGTTCCCCATATGTTTCATTCTCTAGCAATTATAGGAAAAAAAATTTTTTTTATATAAAAATAAAATGTAAAAGGGCATTATGTCCAGATAAGGCATATATCTGTGCTCTGATTAAATCTGTCTCAAATCCTTTCCTCAGAATAAAAGAGGAAAAAACTAAAAAAAAAAAAAAAATGCATAACATGTATGCGTCTTCTGCCTATAATCGTCTTCTTTTGCTTTATTTTTCTGTTTTCATCATTTGAAACATGAATGTTTCCAAAGCCAAAACTAGATTACAAAATACATTCAGAGAATTCCTTCTTCCATCCCTATTTGACCCTTGGCTCGCTCTTTCCCCATGGATAAGCACTTGAATAATTTTTGGATTATATTTCCAGTGTGTCTTCTTCACAAATATAAGCAAATACACAGATACATGCACAACCATATTCCTATTTCTCTCCCATTCTACCTCCCTTCCCCCCAAAATAGCATGCCATTTTACAGTTCTTTTCACTTACCAAAATAGTCTGTAGACCATATCGATATCAGCATGTTAGAGAAACTCTCTATTCCTTCTCGCGGTTCAACATTTTGGAAGCGTCTGTGTGGTCCCTTTAAAAATATTAAAGAAATCATTAAAAGTGAGAACTGAAACTCCTAGCAGAATATGACTAGCTAATTCTAGCTTATATATAGCAAATATTCCATTTCTGGACCATTTACCCGTGTCACTCACCTCCTACCTCCCATTGTTGGGATGTGTTGAGAGTACAAAAACTGGCTTTGATCATTGGCCCAGTCAAATTGTTACAAGGCTTAGCCTGGAATGACACAGAGACCACAAAAGCAAAACATGCAGCTTGGGGGGAAGTAGACAACTTGTCTTCTGCTCTCTGGAAGCTTGGATCTGGGCAGAAATCATGACTTCATCAAATAGAACAATATTCATACGAACATAGTTAAATAGTCTAGAAATCTGAGGCTTCCCCACGCCACGCCCAATGAGCCATGGCTTAAAATTGTATGAGGCTCAGATGTAGAACTATAAGGATTGAATTTATAGCTAGTCTATGAGGGGAGGGGGCTTCCTGCTCATTTCAAAACACCAATATCCAAAAAAAAACACTAATATCCAGGACTATCTATTAAATAAATTGGTACACTAAATACACAAGAGAGGATAATTATAGTGTGTACATAACACTATAAAGTCAGTCTTTCACAAATCTTTTTGACACCTTCTTCCAGACCCCGTCCATGACTACAATTCCCATCTGCTGCCAGTGGGCTCCTCCAATTAAGGAAATCCGAGTTGCAGAGTTAGAGAACTGGATGATTTTAAACATGACCTTTTATTCTGTCCTTTGCAACAGATATAGGGGTAACTTGTGCATAATCATTTGAGACCAATTCCAGAAAAAAAAGAAATGAGGCACACATGTAACTTTTTCTTCAAAAATTGGAGTTAATAATTTTAATAATTTTAAACACCAACACAATGGCATATGGCTGGTCGTTTATAAAATTGTTTCCGTGAAGAGTAACTTTTCCCATGCTCTGATTATTAATGTCCACTTGCACTTCTGATGACATTTCATAAATATGTTTTAAAACTTTTTTTAATAAGCTGCTATATGGCCATTATGTTAAATATAGAAAAGTATAAAAATAAATTAATAATACTATGCAACTGTACCTAAACACAGTTAATAGTGCAGCATTTTCTTCCAGCATTTTCTTCTATGTATATATTCTTTCCTCACACTTTTGAGTTCTAGTAGAGTCTATAAATCTTGCTACGTCCTTTGATCAAAAATTCTATAAATTGAAGACAAAGCTGTACCCTTTGAAAGATAACCCTCTGAATCCAGTGTAAACGACTTTGTGATCTCTTCTGGGTTCTGTGTAATTTAGAAAACTCCCCATTCATTATCATCACTTGTTTCTCTGGACTTATCTTTTCAAACAACGACCAAGTTAAAAAGAGGAAGCAAAAGAGAGGCCCAAAACCCCCCGTTTGAAATCAGTTCTCTGACTTTGAGTCTTTGACAGAAAAAAATAATCAAATGTCCCCTTAACTTCCATATTGCCACTATGTGATTGAAATTTGGAGGCCTCTCCAATCTAAAAAGTGCTCTTTGCCGTAATCAAAGATGACACTATTCAATCACTCATTGGAGAAATATACACTTTCAGAATACTCAAACGAGGATGGCGGCCTTTCATTGATTCACTGGAACTTTCTCACCATTCCTCCGGAAGAGGGAAGCTGTGTGTGTACATGGGCCAGCAGCAGCACCGGCAGCGACGCGGCGGGTCCTTGTCCAGAGACCAGCCAAAGCAAACGGGACTTGATGAGTATTGATCGAAGACCTCATCAACCCCACAGTCCAGACAAAGGTCAGTGTAATTAGATTGCTTTGAGTAAAACGAGCCCAGGGAAACCTAGAGTAACCGTAAGGTGATATTTGCTTTAGAAAAGAACTCATTCCCAGAGAATTCCTTTAAATAACAAGCTCTCTTGGTATATATTAAATAAGATTTGACTACATTAAAACACACCTTTTGGGAACTTGTCATAGAGAAGAGTCCTGTCACAAGTACTTCCTGTTTTTCTGGGAAGTCTTTTAGAAAATATTACTTGACACCAGGTAACACAATACATAATTACCAAATTTTCATTTTAATTATAGGGAATGTCATTTGAGGTTACATCAGAGCTACAGGGTGAATTATCTTCCTCTTTCTCAAGGCCTTGTGTGGACCGTGTGGAATTTTAAAAGGTCTCTTAAACGGCATAAAATATGGAAAACATTTGATCCTTACAAATACATTGTGAAATGCCTGAAACCAGAAAGTTGAGGTCTCTAGCTTGCTATGAGCACCAGCTTTACAAAGCTACATGTGAGGTAATGGGTTCATTCCTAGCTGCAAAAGTACTTTAGGGCTTTTAACAATAGATTACTTTAATTCATTATGCTAATTAAACTTTAAAAGAATCATGTGATGTGGGGGGAGTGTAAAATCATCTGAGCAGGATGGGCTCTCTTTCCAAAATTAGAAATTTCAAGAGGGCAACAGTGTCGAATAAACCAATACAAGTCTTCCAAACGCTGGGACTTTCGCTGCGGCGACACGGGTCATAAGCCCGTGAAGCCGACCCCGCACAGGAGGCGCTTCCCCCCCCCCCTTCCTTTTAATAAACTATTTTCTGCGAGCAGTTTTTGGCTCAGGACAACATTTAGCAGAAGGGACAGAGGTTTCCCACGAAGCGCTGCCTGCATGCGGCACTTCTCCCTCCGGGGGCCTCCAGCCGCTGTCCTCGTGCCCTGGCGCAGACGGATGCTGGCTTGGCTGTCAAGCTCGCCTGAAGTTTTAGGGAAAACCCTCGGCACGGCTAGTCTTTGCCCTGTAGTCACTGGGGCACCGTATAATAAAAAGCCGTGTTTTCTTTCTTCTTTCCCCTTGTTTATCTAAAAGAGACAGACTTTTCGAGTTTGCGGTGGGTTTAAAACGGCGGTGCACTGGGGAGGATCTGGGCTCACGTTAGCAAACGGCGGGAGGCAGGTCCCAGCGCTCCCCAAGGGCGGCGGGCCCGGCCTGGGCGGGTGCAGGGAGCGGTCCCCGCGGCCCTCGGCGCCTTTTCCCCTGGGACACCCCGAGAGCGATGCCCCCTTCGCTGCGACCGTTGCTCTGTCTCTGCGCTCCCCCCTCCCCCGCCTTCCGGCGCGTCTCTCCCTCTCTCTCCCGGCCCCCCGTTCCCAGGTGGGCCCGAAGCAGGCCCCCCAGCCCCAGCCCGGGAGGGGCGTCCTCGGTCCGTCTCCGCCCGCCCGAGGCGGCCACCGGGGGACGGAGTGCGCGCGGCGCTCGCCGGGGACGGCCGGGGGCTCCCGGTCCTTCGCAGCCCCGCGCGCCTGGATCCCGCCCCGCGCGTCCGCGCTCACGTCCCCCGGCTGCCAGGCTCGCACACGCCCCGGTCGCTCCCGGGACGGCGAGGGGACGCCGGACCCGGGCCCCGCGGGGCGGGCGACAGGGCCCGGTTGCCTGAACCCGGGCGTCCCCGAGGCCTCCAGAGGTTCGGCGCCCCCGGCCCTCAGCTCCCCGCGGCGCCCTCCCGCCGCTCCGCCGGCTCGCACCGCCGCCCCTGGCCGGCCCGGGCACCGCAGCGAGTCCCAGCCCGCGCGGCCTCGGGAGCCGCGGAGGCGGCGGCGGCCCCGCGGCCTGTGCGTGCGCAGCGCCCCCCGCGGCCGCGCCGAGCGCAGGCGGCGGCGGAGGAAAGGAGGGCGCCGCCCGCCCGGCCGGCCCGGCCCCTCCCCAGCCCGCCGCCCGCCCGCCCCCGGGGCCGCCGGCGGTGTCCGCGCCTCCGCGCCCGCCCCTGATTTCCTCCGCACGGCGGCGGCGGCGGCGGCGGCGCCTCGTGCGCGCGGTTATTTATTTATTTCCGGGCCCCAGAGCGCTTATAATGGAGCCGCTGTCAGCAGAACCTTCTGCTGCCGCCGCCGCCGCCGCTGTCCCTCCTCTTTTTTTTCCCGGCAGATCTTTGTTGTGTGGGAGGGCAGCAGGGATGGACTTGAGCTTGCGGATCTCCTGCTAGAGCAGCCGCGCTTGGAGAGGGCGCCGCAGCCGCGAGGAGGAGCCGCCGCCGCCGCCCCGAGGCCCCGCCGGACGCGGCCTCCGTCCGCCCGCGCCCCCGCTCGGCCCACTCGCCCCGCGCCTCCCGGCAGAGTCCCCTCGCGGCGGCAGATGTGTGTGGGGTCAGCCCACGGCGGGGACTATGGTGAAATTCCCGGCGCTCACGCACTACTGGCCCCTGATCCGGTTCCTGGTGCCCCTGGGCATCACCAACATAGCCATCGACTTCGGGGAGCAGGTAAGCCCCGGCCGCGCCCCTCGCCCGGCCCGGGCAGTTCCGCCCTGAACCCCGCGCCCTGCGCCCCGCGCCGGGCTCGCTCTGCCTTGGCCTTAGACACCCGGGCGCCAGGGGATGAAAGCCGCGGGGAGTCACCTGCTCCGAGTCCCTTTTTATCCGGGAGCATTTGGTGGGGCTTGCAGCTTGTCAAGGATGACTTTTCCAGCACTCCATCTCCCCCTCCCCCCAGTTATTCAGCCGACTTTTCCAGCTTTCTCTGGAAAATGTTAAAAGATCAGAGGGTTTAGAGCTTCACCTATAGAAGGGTTTTTAGTGCACAGCAGGAGTATTATGTAATTTGTTATTATGTAAACGTCAGGTCTGTAAGTAGAATGTAGTTGCTAATAGCTCAAGTGCTTGGTTTTTATTTAAGCGGTGTTGGTGGTGATGGTGATGGCGATGATGGGGAGATTTTGTATTAGAACGTGTCCAAGTTCATTTCCCAGGTACTTCTAATTTTCTTCTTTCTTTTCTTTTCTTTTCCTTTTTTTCTTTTCTTTCTTTCTTTCTTTCTTTTTTTTTTTTTTTTTTGTTTTTTTTTGTTTTGCCCAGGTATTGATTAAGGGTACCCAAATGTGTCCTGATAAGCCAACCGTTGACCATCTCTAATTTGGGGTTTCTCTCTCCCCCACACCTTTTTTTTTTTTCCCTTTTGGACCACTAAAGCAGGGGAGTGCATTTTTGTTTGTTGCCTTCTCGTCCTTGTTTCTTTTTCGTGCCCCCCCCACCCCCTCCCCGTTTCTCTCCATGTGGCGTCATTGCAAATCCCCAGCGCTGCAGACTCTTCCAACAGTGGGGCACTGGTACTCTGCACTTTGCCTGTGGGAACCTTTTTCGCAGAGCCTCCAGCGGGATGCAGCTGCGTTTGAAGGCCAGGGAGAGGATGGGGGTGGGAGGCAGTGGCTTGCCGCCTGTCAAGGAGGCAGGTGTGGGGACTGGCCCCAGCGAGTGATGAGCCTCACTCCCGGTATTGTACTATCTTATTTCTTTGACTTAAAGTCGAGAGACTTCAAGGAATATATGTATAAAAAAATGCACCTGTGTTGGTGCACTTTTTGTTTTTTAAAATACCCCCTTTCAGAAGGGGGTCTGTTTGACTGCTCTGTCGGATGAGTATCTGCTTGGATGTGTCTCTCTGTACTCAGAACTTTTGCTTGATTCAACTCTGTAAGCTCACTAATGCTTGGCCCCCATTGTAAGCTACTTGTACTTCAAATTTTCTGGCCCAGAAATGTTCACAAAATGGTATAGTGTCTGGAGACCTTTGCCTAGTAAGCAAACTAATTTCTTCCGGTGAACTATTATATTTTTTTCTGTTGCCACTTGGCTCCCTAGGGTCTCCCCAGGGCATCTCTGCTGCTCCGCCTCCTTTCTGCCCACCTTCTCTTCTCTCATAGCACTGGGGACTTCAGGTGTTTTGTATTATCTGTGGAAAGGTTCTAGGATTGAATTTACTACACTGCCCTGCACATTTTAGATGAGTCCAGTGCTGTAAGCTCACCTGCACCTTCTACTATTTAAGGCTTATTTTCTTGGAGTGATCCCAAAGGTCAGAAAGCCGGAGCTGTTCACCTGATCCCTTCTCCCTGAGCTGTTATAGTGTGTGTGTGTGTGTGTGTGTGTGAGAGAGAGAGAGAGAGAGAGAGAGAAACAGAGACAGTGAGCGCGTATGTGAGAGCAAGAGAGGGAGGGAATAAGAGAAAGAAAATTATATGGGATAACTGGTGGAGGTGAGAGTATTCCTTGTCGTAATTAAGTGACCTGAAACATACCATACTACTGCCTCACATTTGCCTTGATTTAGTGCCAGGCAGATATAACTAAGCATTTGATTTTAGTGTAAGGGAAAAGATCTCCTGAGGTCCCAAAAGGGAGACTAGACATAAGAAACAGTCACACATTCGGTTTATCTTAGTGGGCCTAATAATGCAGACGCATCCTTAAAATGTCTCTAACCTGATTATCAAAGCCGACGTACGTAAAGTATTGGAAGAGTTGTCTCTTTGCACAAATGTTTTATCAGCAAGTGTTGTCTGAGGCCCTTATCCCTTACATGCCGGTGTGTTAATGAGGTTACAGGCTGCCTGGTTGTGGAGATAGTCTGTCAGAGTAGTTGGGGGGGAGGGAATGATAGGTTTCCAAAAACCTTCTTTTGCCATCTGGTATCAGATGATAATTGTTTTGCAAAATTGTGCAAGGGTAGAGGAACAGAACTTACGTTTTCTTAAGCTGAAGGAGAAGAATTACTGTAGGAATTGAAGAGTGACCCAGTCACCTGTGGGTAAGAATAGAAGTGCATTTTACCCCAACCGCCTTAAAACACAACAGAGAGGAGGAAAATGAACCTATCTGCAAAAGTGGTCTGCATTAGACCTCAGAAAATACTTTGCTCTTGATGTGGGTTTTTAATCATGTTCTAGACAGATGGATGCATGTAGATCTCCATCATTCTTTCGGAGTGTGCAGGTGTGTTATACCTTGCCTTGAGTGAACAAGACTTCATATTTCAAAAATTGACTCATCCTCCAGTAGAGGGGTAACAGAGGAGCACAGGGGTCAAAGGTCAAAGCAGCCCTTGGGTCACATGTTCTAGAGATGAACAAGAAATGCAAAATTTAAAAAATAAAGCATCTCATTAGCTGTTAAGTCTCTGACTTGTCAAGAACAAAAGATAATATAAGATGAGGGGTTTTTTTATGGTTATAAACGTCAGTTTGCTGTTTCTGTAAACAAAATGTGGATAGAACTTTTAAAATGGAAATCCAGCTATATGCAGGATTCCACTGAAATTTGAATAAACAGCACATATGCGATTGTGTAAAGGTATTACATATTCATAAATTATCTCAGAGCTGTCGGTGCGTGTGGGGGAGGGGCTGGCTAGGAAGAAGCCTGCAGTGATTCATCCAAAGCCTCCTGATGTATGAACATTCGGTTGTAGATAGATTTCCCTATAATTTTATGGCTCAGTCAGGGAGGAAACCCAAATATTATGGAGTGTTCTAACAAGGTTAGCAAAACCTGTTATCACATTTTAAATTTTGGTGGTGGCAGTAATTTTGGGGGGTTGTGAGGGAGGAGTACATCCTACATGGGGGAGAAAAGCTGCTTGACCTAGAATAACCTGCTTTTTAATAGTAAATGAAAACACCCTAGGAAACAATGAGAATCAGTCCATTATCGCAGAAAGTAAAATCGTGTTTGTAGAACCCTGTGGGTGCTTAGTACACTTTATGATAATCTAGAATTATCATTTTATCTCTATTTTTTACAGATTGAAAATCAAAATTATTAGTTGTTTCCATTTACTGACTAGTTGGTATGTGCTTCTAGCACATGTTACAAAGTGTGGAAAGACTGAGAGGTTTGGGGCAAGTAGCGTCACTTGTGCAAGATCACGCAGGTATTATGGGGAGGAGCCAAGACTCGAGCCCACATCTGCCTGGCCCTTGGCCTTCCTGCTCCCCACCTCCTCCAGTCAGCACCCCCCCCCGCCCCCCTGCTGCTGAAATCCGCCTGGGAGTTGTTAGAAATTTAGGAATAAGTTTCTGGCTTTTCTGGTTCCCAGCCTGGGCTTAAACTTAATCTTAGGAGTCAAATTTTGAATTTCATGGTTTAAGACAGTCATAAAAAGGGTTCTGAGGAACAAAGGGATTGTGACCAAGAGGTTCACAGGAGAAGAACCAAACTATACAGATAATTCATATTGATAAAGCAACAGTATATCTTATTTTGCCTTTGGTTAGAAGGGAGGAAGATAAGCAGCGGCTACTTCACAATAAAATTATTTAGAAATTATTTAGTCTTTATCACTAGAGCACTGCAGATTGCTAAGATAGATTTTGAACAATGTATTTTTTAAAAGTATCTGCACATGTCCCTGTTGTCACCATGTTCAAAGGACTTTTATTTCTATTTAAAACTAAACTTGGTACAAAGTCCCTGAATTCCTTAAAAGCCAAATTCACCAAATTATGTAGAATAAATCAGTGAGCTTTGTTTCAGGGTACTTAATGGCACCTAAAATGTTAAATACAACTTCATTATGAAGACTTCAAAGGAGTAAAGAAGTTTGAAATTGTTCTCTAAACTTGAGAAGAAATGTATTCTGCCCAGTGTCTGGTAATTCCCTTTGCCACACCAAAATGATAACTGTGGGTATTTCTGATTGCCCTAGATGATTCACTGAATCTGGTTGGGTCCAGTATGATAATTCATAATAATTCAAAGACCCAAAGTTTTTATGTGTGAATGAAGAGCTTTGTATATGGATTGTTAGAATTGTAGAGTAAGTTGCATAACGGGAACGTTAAGTCCTTTCAAACTGAGGGAACCTAGCATTAGGCTTTCACAATATAAGGGTCTCAAATTACTAATACCACAAAATGGAAAAAGAGAAAGGCCCAGGAAAAATAGTTTAATAAATGTCTTTTTTGTCTACTAAGTAGGGAAATACATCCCCCCACCCACTCCAGACCAGGAGGTAAAAGAATGAAAAAGTGTGTGTGTGCAGAGCTTGCCTTAAGTAATAATAAAACTGCCCATTGTATGTTCCACTTTGCAAAGTACCTAGAGACAGAAATGGCAATCTCCAGCCAAGTTTCCAAGCAACTATGGGGGAGGGAGGGAATTTTTTCCCTTCAGTCTATTCTATGGTAATGGAATAGATTTCAAAATGCCATTCATTGTTTTCTAATTATAAAAATACTAAATGCTAACTGTCGAAAGTTTGGTTAAGTATTTCAAAATGGAGGGAAAAAGTAAAAATACCTCTGATTCCACTCCAAAGAAAAGAACTTCTTTAACGTTTTGAATATCTCCTGCCAAATTTTTTTCATCATAATTGAGATATGTGTATGTTTCGCAGAACCCAGAGGCATTTTTCCCATATCACTTACAAGTATTTAAGTATGCTTTTAAATAGCAGCATAGCATTTGATTATACAAGCATGCTGTCATTCCCTTTGCTGTGTATGTTTCCCTATTGTTTATTTTTTTTGTTTGTTCTTTTATTACTTATCAAGTACCTACTTTTTTGCAATGGTGTTTATTTTTTATTACTTTTTATTATTAAAGAACTGTTGACATACAATGTTATATTAGTTTCTCGTTAGTGATCTGACAATTCTGTACCTTACACAGTGCTCACCGTGATGAATGTGGTCACCATTCGTTAGCATACAAGGTTATTGCAGTGTTATTGACTATATTTCCTAGGCTGTGCTTTCTATCTCCATGACTTACTCTCTAACTGGAAGTCTGTACTTCCTAATCCCCTTCAACTGCTTCTTCCCCAATTTGTTTAAATGCTGAGGTTTCTTGTTTCTTGCCGTATAAAGTTTCAGTGAGCATCTCTGTGTAATAAGTAGATAACGTGTTTTTCTGACTGCCTTGGGTTTTATGCCTGGCGTAATTGGGTACCTATTTCAGTTTCTGGTTCATACATAGAAAATGAGGTCACTCTTCCCTGGCAGTCCATATTTAGTCAAGGACACTGTGACCGCCTTAGCCAACTGATACTCTGTCCCCTTGGTGTTTCCCAGTTCTCTGGGGATGTGGATCTACATTTAAAGTCCCATTCCTTTGATGCACTTAGGTAAGTGGATTACTTCTAGACCACAGAGGCTTAATCCTGCAGCAGGTTTCTCCATTTCTTTATTTCTTGACTGGTTTGATGACTTGCCTAACTACTACTTTGTCAGAATCCTTCTTCCCAAGCCTATCTTTCAAAACATAATCAACATCTTCAAATATCAAGACAGTATCTAAATCTCTCTCTAGGGATCCATCGCATTCTTTGAAAGCAGTGAGTCCTGAGTAACACAGTTTCTGGCACCATCTCCCTTCTCAGCTGTGATGAGCTCAGTGTGTGTGAGGGCTCAGTAATGGGGTCTCCAAGTCTCCTGACTCTCCCTTGTCTGACATGGGGCAGGGTATGTTGGGATGGGAGGATGAGAGATGCCACACATTCTTCTTTAATGTCCTAGGTGAGTTGGAGTAAAGAAACCTTGTGAAACTCATACCAGAGTGACTTGGCTGATGCTTACATTTTAGAAAAGTCAATCTGGTACTTTTTTCTCACCTGTAACTCTGTGAGTTGCTGTGGAGATGCAATAAAAATAAGGAAAACCCTGTTTTTCTGCAGCATTATTTGGATGTGAGCTGCCTGCATGAGTGCATTTTATTTTTTGATAACTGAAGCTTACCCCTTAAAATATAAATCATTAGTTTTCTTTTTCTTTCTTTAGTACAAAAGTTATCATTGCTGGAAATACGTATCACACATCTGTCTACCTTATTAGATAAATATGGTACTCAGGACGTCATGAAATATTTTTTGATGTCTTGTAGATCCCTATTGTGCTGGGCCATCAGGGGGTAGCTGCTGACAGGTGATAGTCAAAACAGTTGAAGATTTTGGCACTAACCAAGACAACAACATAATAAAATAATAAAAATAGCTAATACATGATGAGTACCTTTTAATTTCTTGCTTCGGATCTGCGCTGGGCCTAAGACACTGACATTTAGCGAGATTTTCATGAAACATGAAGAATAAATCATTTTGGAGGCCTCCTTTGGGAAAAAGCACATACCCTTTAGGACACTCACTTTCCTGCCCTGTACTGATGTTGTGTCTGTTCTGGAGGCATTCTAGAGTCAGTGTCAAGCCAGTGACCTTTGAGCAAGGGAAGCGTTGCCATCTTTGACGTGGCCCTGCCCTTGCTGCTTAGGTCCTGGTAAAGGAAACACAAATGGAGGGACACCGATGTGTCAGTGTGTGTAATTGCACAGGGCCATTTATGATCACACACCCCAGAAGGCGGTAAGGCTGTGCCAGCTGTTCTGAGATAGTTGTCTTCTCGCTGGGGCCACCCCCTGCCTCCCCTTCTCCAAATGCCCTTGTCACCGACGAGGGAAGCACTCCATCTGCAAAGGCGAACACAGAGTCACAGTAGAGGTAAATTGACAGACTTCACAGCAAGCCATATAGACTCGGGGATTCTTGTTTCTTTTGTCTTGTGATTTCCGTGGTTGGAGATCATTCAGCTGCTGTTCCAACCAGATACCACTCAGGGTGCCGAAGACCAAGGAGCTTGAAATGACAAAGAGGTCAGTTGTCTTGGTCAGCTACCAGACCTCTGCATCACTGCTCTCCGCTCCTCCTATGCGATCGTTTTCAAAGTCCATCCTGGGAGGGGAGACAACTCGGTTATTTGTCAGGGCCCCCGGGGGGTAATTTCTCCCCCAGACAAGGAGTTATCAGAAACCACCTGCACATCTGGTTCAGTAAATGTCCTGGGGTCCCAGGACCAAGGGACAAGGTTCGTTTTTAGCTGGGAGAGTATCTTTTGGTGTAAGTTAGCTCACAGGTCCTTGCTGGGTTTTGCATTTTTTATGGTATTTTGATATCATTAGATGGGCCGGGCTATCGAAGAGTCCAACACCTTTGGCAGTGGTAGAAGATTGCCTTTCTGTCAGAAGGGGCAGTCGCACAGCCTGCTTCCTGACGTGCGGAGACCTCACTGTCCCCAGCCTCAGGGTGGAGGAGGGGCTCTGTGTGGCTCCTTATCGGGGAGCATAGGGAGGCCCGAGGCCCCTGTGCCCGCCTAGGAACGCAGGCTCGCCGGCACACTTCCTGCGCCTCTGCCTGGATGGAGACCGCGGCTGGCAGGGGGCCCTCTGACTCTGACTCTGACTCCGACTCGAGGCTGGGAGGAACCTGAGAGCAAGTGGGAATCCTTGGAAAAGCAGTTACAAAGTGACTGGAAAGGAGAGGCTGAGGCCCCCGGCACACTAGGGGGAATGAAATGGCTGAAGGGCAGAATGTCTGCCGCAGGTTAATGAGACTGTACCTAGGGAGCAGGGCGAGCCAACAAGAGGAAGGGCCTGCAGTTGGCCTCGTGGCTGTGATTTCCTAGGATATGAGAAATAAAGGTAGCTTATTTTGTGAGAGACCCAAAGAGGACTGGTTTGGGTCCAGAAGCTTCGAGGTTCAGCATTTACTGCCGTGAGAGCAGGTCGCTTCAGGTTACTGTCCTAACTAAGTGATAATGAGCTTCTCCACATGGAGAAGCTTTTCAGAATCCCTACTCAGTTTCTTAAAAATATAACATTAAGTCTGGGGAAGTAGCTCAGCCTCTGACTGCTCTTTTCCAATTTACCATCTGGCTTCCATGGGCCCGTTCTGTTTTCAGAGCTGCCTTGAAGACGCTAAGAACTTTGTATGCTCCCGAATGCCGCTGTGCCGTGAGCAATCCGGAGATCTGCTGGCCACTGGGCCGTGCATTTTAATAGCGAGGAGTAGCAGTGTGGGGAATCTAGAGCAGCAGATTGAAAAAAAGAAAAAGTTGTCTGACATCCCGAGTGCTTTTAAACGGCCTGGCAGGAAATACTCTGTGGCTGGGACGAGGCGGCCCCCCACCCTGTGTGGCCTGAATTTGACATTTTATAAAGACGGACTGGGCCGAGAGTAACAAATAACCGTACTTAATGAGAAAGAGGTAACTCTCACCTCTTCGTGAGTCTAGCTGAGCACAGTGGAGAAGCAACCAGAAAGGCCCCTGGCAGCCAGGCTTTGAAATGAGGGAGTCAAAATGCATCTTCCCGGTCCCAGAGCTCACATTTGAATGTGGTTCCCCCGTGCACTCTTGGAGCCATTGTTTCTCTTGAAAATGGGTCACGGTGCTTCTCCCCGCCCTCTTCAGCTGCATCCTTGCATCACCTGGAGCCTGCCCGGTCGGCAGGATGTGTCTGCTCTCTCCTCCCACGCAGAGGGACATGCCTTCAGGTATTAGGCCACCCGGGCTACACAGCTGTGGGGCTGTGTACCAGATTAGGGCAGCTTCTCTGGCCTGGGCAGACCATCCCGTGTGTTTATCAGACTTCCCCGAAACAAACCAGTGTTTCAGCAGCGAAGAGGAAGGAGCTCGCGCTCACTCACAGGGACAACGGTGACCCACCGAAGCGCCCAAGGCAGACAGGCAGAAAAGCAACAGTGGTGAGCTGCAGAACCACCTCTGTGTCTCTAGAATTCTCATTTACTCCATTTCTTTAGGGCTAATGTGACTTCTTGCCAGGGGTCCTTGCAAACCTGTTTTTCATTCCTTTTTAAAAAAAAAAAATCGAGGTATAATTTACATACAGTAAATTACATCCAGTGAAATGTACAGGTCTTCATTTCAGTGCAATGTGAAGGTCCATGAGTTTTGACAAGTGACAAATGTGTATCACTGTGGCCCACACCCCGACCAAGATACGGAGCATTTCCCTCGGCTCAGAAGATTCCCTGGTCTCCCAGAGGCAAGTGCCATCCTGACTGTTATAGCAGGCATTTTTAATTACTCACACAAAGTGACACACGTGCCTTTGGTCCCAGACAACTGAGTTGGGGACCACTAAGGGTTCCTCAAGTGTGCGGCACCTGGTGTCCTCCCTTCTCGCAACCTTTGGCTTGACACCTAGATTTTAGTAGGTTCTACCTAGGTGGAGAATTTGGCTCTCTGAATCAAATAACTTGTTTCCTTGTATCGTCCGGTGTTCTTAATTCTTCTGATGGTAAACATCCTTCAATTATAGGAATGGCTGATCCTTCTGATGTTCAGGCATGATAAACATTAAAGTCTGATTTAAAAGCTAACGTCATGAAACAAAATGTGGTAGCCACATACAGTGGATTACTCCTCATCCTTAGCAAGGGATGGAATCGTGATGTATACCAGCACATAGGGGAGCGTTGAAGACATGCTAAGACATGAAAGAAGTGAGACACAAAAGGACAACTAGGGTCCGATTCCATTTACGTGAGGTGCCTAGAATGGAAAGTGGTGTAGGGGTGGCCAGGGTTTGGGGCGGGGAGAGAGTTAGTGCTTAGTAGGTATGGTTTCAGTTTGGGATGACAGATGGCGTTGGACCCTGGGAATGGACCCTGGCGAAGGTTGCACAGTAATGTGAATGTATTTAATGCCCCTGGAGTGTATATCTAAAAATGGTAAAAATGATACTTTTTATGTTATATCTTATCAAAATTAAAAAAAGTTTTAATTAACCTCAAAAGCTGCTGGGAAAGCCTGTGGCTTTCAAAGAGGATTTGTCTTCTCCAAAAAACAACATGTATTAATTTTCTTCTAGTTATAATATTCATTTTCACTCTAGAGGGGAGGAAAATCAATAAATTTTTGAAGAAACTAAGAATCCTGTGCAAACCCAGCAGCCAGAAGTAATGGCTGTAGCTTATTAGACCACGTGTTCTTCCCACCTCCTTTGGGGGGGGCACGCATTTTAAGACAAAATTGTAACCTCTTTCCTTTTTTTTTTTTTAAATTTTATTTATTTATTTGACAGACAGAGATCACAAGCAGGCAGAGAGGCAGGCAGAGAGAGAGGAAGGGAAGCAGGCTCCCTGCTAAGCAGAGAGCCCGATGCAGGACTCAATCCCAGGACCCTGGGATCATGACCTGAGCCGAAGGCAGAGGCTTGACCCACTGAGCCACCCAGGCGCCCCACCTCTTTCCTTTTCATATCATAGGCAGTTTCCCGTTAAGTATTCATCTAACACATGATGATTAATAGCTTCCTCGCATTCTCTCACATAGATACGCCGTAATGTGTTCCCTTGGGGTCCGATGTTCAAGTTGGTTCTTTTCGTTCTATTATTAATCATGGTTGGCAACTTTTTCTGGTACAGGAATCTGTGCACATGTCGAATTATTTCCTCGCATTAATACTAGAAATACTCTCATGCGTGTGCCCTCCTTTCCAGGCATCTGCTGCGGGGCACACCACGCTTCTGCAGAAGGTTCTGGTTTGCCCCGGCAGGTGCCAGGCATGAAAGTGTGTGGCGCCCTGGCCTGTGGCAGGCAGTCCCTGCCTAGATGCTGTCTCAGGGCCCAGTGACTCTCACCACCTGGAACCTCCACGCGAGTTCTCACGAAGCCACGTGGTGCCAGCTCCTTCAGATGATTTCTTTTATTAAAAACATTTTGTTTAATGCTGCCAGATCGGTTTTTCACGATGCAACACTTTTAAACTGTTCAGGACTTTCATTCCTGACAGTGGGCAGATTTTGGACCAAATCTCTACTCTGCAGGGGGTTAGACAGAAGCGCAGAGAGGAAAAGGGTTGTGTCAGCTTTACTGGCGTACGTTTGGGAAAATACCTGTTCCAGCAGCTTTCCAGGCAGAGAGAAGTGCTTTTTTTTTTTGTTGGATTTATTTATTTGAGAGAGAGAGTATACATGGGGGCAGGGGCAGAAGGAGAAGGAAACAGAGTCTCAAGGACACTCTGTTCTAAGCAGGGAGCCCCAAAGTGGGACTTAAACCCCTGAGATCATGACCTGAGCCAACATCAAGAGTCAGACGCTTAACCGACTGAGCCACCGAGGCACCCCAAAAAGTGTTTTTTGGGTGCGTCCAGTGATGCTCAAGCAGTGTGCTTCCTGAAACTTCCCAGGAGAATACCTGGGGGAGGAGAAAAAGGTTACCTTTCTAGGTGCCAGCCAGGTTCTGCCCTCAGGCACCAGGCATGCACCGTGGGGGGTCACCTTCCCACTTCAGACATGAATGGACTGAATGAAGAGCTGTGCCCTTTGTCATTCAACCCCCAGGGGAGCAGCCCGGCTCCGAGCCTGTCAGCTCCTGCTTACTGTCTCAGAGGAGAAGATTTGTGTCCACTGTGTTCTAGGGAAATGCAGGGCAGGTGATATTTAGGGGACCCAGAAGAGAAAGTGTTTCTCTTTCCTACCACCCTGACTTTGGCTTCCCCTGTTTAACCTAGTCTCCAGGCTATTTCAGAGCAGGAGAGCCGAGAGAGAAGTGGGACATGGCTCCCACTTGTACAGAGGTGCACTGAGTTCTGTGTCTCCTCGTCTCCTCCATACTCGGTCTGCACACAGTGCCACAAGCCGACCTCAGCAAGGCTGAGAGGAGGGACCCCCACGCCAGACAGGACCCCTGGATTTGACCTCTATCCCTGTACCCACCGGCTCTATGACCTAGAGCAAAAACCTTGACCTCAGTAGGCATCAGCCTTCCCCGTCGTCAAACAGGGAGAAAGGGTTTGCATACCTTCTTTCGGAGGTGTAGACCAAACAGAGACTGGACACAAAAGTGCTTTGAAAAGTATGCAGCACTTCAGGTGTGTGAGGGAGCGCTGCGAAGACTTAGAGCCCGGTATGCTGCTGCTACAGATGTTTATTTTTACAGCCTTGACTAGCTGACTTTTCCTGATACCGATTCAGTGACTTGCAGTAGGGGAATTTCTTAACCCAGAGCCAGCTGGGTTCAGGC